>NW_022060283.1:0-93390 GCF_007364275.1 Archocentrus centrarchus | reverse complement strand
TCTGCAATGTCTCTGGTTAAACAATTAGCATTAATTAGAAACTCATCTTGGTTAGATATGGATAGGAGCAGGGTTCTGTGCACCAGCTTTTACTAAATTTTCATCATTCATGTACAATGAGAAAATTGTTTAGCAGAGAACTGTAATACCACGTTGTATAAGACATTAGAAATCCAACAACTTACAGTGTGTAAACATCTGTCTGGCATGTGGTTAAAACCAAACCCAACCCTAACCCTAGGTGAGTCAGCAGTGACTCACCTAGGGTACATTAAATGTACCATACTGTACCATACCATACCATACCATACCATCTTTATTTATAAAGCACTTTAAAACAACCACAGCTAACACAAAGTGCTGTACATTAAAACACAAATAAGTAACAATTAAATAACTCTGTAGTTAAAAAAGTGGAGTTTTCAGCAGTGAGTTGCTTTCCTAAACCTCATATGCTTTTTCTACAAAGAAAACATACCACACAAACTCCTGCATTTAACATTCACTAGTTGGTTTTTGATTTTAATCCTAACCCTAACGATAACCCTAAGCAAGTAGAAATTCATGCAGTTTATGTAATTTTTCTTTTTGTTAAATTGTATCAGGAACAAATAAATAACTTGATTTATTTCAGTAATTCCATTCAAAAAATGAAACTTGTATATTATATTCATTCATTACACACAGAGTCATATATTTCAAATGTTTGTTTCTTTTAATTTTGATGATTATAACTGACAACTAATGAAAATCCCAAATTCAGTATCTCAGAAAATTAGAATATTACTTAAGACCAATACAAAAAACGGATTTTTAGAAATTTCCAACTGAAAAGTATGAACATGTACAGCACTCAATACTTAGTTGGGGCTCCTTTTGCCTGGATTACTGCAGCATTGCAGCGTGGCATGGAGTCGATCAGTCTGTGGCACTGCTCAGGTGTTATGAGAGCCCAGGTTGCTCTGATAGTGGCCTTCAGCTCTTCTGAATTGTTGGGTCTGGCGTATCACATCTTCCTCTTCACAATAGCCCATAGATTTTCTATGGGGTTAAGGTCAGGCGAGTTTGCTGCCCAATTAAGAATAGGGATACCATGGTCCTTAAAGCAGGTACTAGGAGCTTTGGCACTGTGTGCAGGTGCCAAGTCCTGTTGGAAAATGAAATCTGCATCTCCATAAAGTTGGTCAGCAGCAGGAAGCATGAAGTGCTCTAAAACTTCCTGGTAGACGGCTGCGTTGACCTTGGACCTCAGAAAACACAGTGGACCAACACCAGCAGATGACATGGCTCCCCAAACCATCACTGACTGTGGAAACTTTACACTGGACCTCAAGCAACGTGGATTCTGTACCTGGAGAGTCTGGAGGAAGAGACTCCTCTCTTCCTCCAGACTCTGGGACCTTGATTTCCAAAGGAAATGCAAACTTGACTTTGATCAGAGAACATAACTTTGGAGCACTCAGCAGCAGTCCAGTCCTTTTTGTCTTTAGTCCAGGCGAGACGCTTCTGACACTGTCTCTTTTTCAAGAGTGGCTTGACACGAGGACTGCGACAGCTTAAACCCATGACTGCATACATCTGTGTGTGGTGGTTCTTGAAGCACTAACTCCAGCTGCAGTCCACTCTTTGTGAATCTCCCCCACATTTTTGAATGTGTTTCGTTTCACAATCCTCTCCAGGGTGCAGTTATCCCTAGTGCTTGTTCACTTTTTTCTACCACATCTTTTCCTTCCCTTTGCCTCTCTATTAATGTGCTTGGACACAGAGCTCTGTGAACAGCCAGCCTCTTTACCAATGACCTTTAGTCATTGGTAAAGAGGCTGACACCTTGCCCTCCTTGTGCAAGGTGTCAGTGGTCATCTTTTGGACAACTGTCAAGTCAGCAGTCTTTCCCATGATGTGTAGCCTACAGAACTAGACAGAGAGACCATTTAAAGGCCTTTGCAGGTGTTGGAGTTAATTAGCTGATTAGAGTGTGGTACCATGGTGTCTTCAATATTGAACCTTTTCACAATATTCTAATTTTCTGAGATACTGATATTGGGGTTTTCATTAGTTGTCAGTTATAATCATCAAAATTAAAAGAAACAAACATTTGAAATATATCAGTCTGTGTGTAATGAATGAATATAATATACAAGTTTCACTTTTTGAATGGAATTACTGAAATAAATAAACTTTTTTTGTGATATTCTAATCTTATGACTAGCACCTGTAATAATTTCATTAAGCACGACAAACAAAAATGACTTATTCTGATTGCTTATGGTTATAGTTAAAGTAAGGGTTGGAGGTATAATTAATGATGACTTACCTCAGACGGTTAATACTATAAGTCTATATTCTCCACTTTTCTCACGCTTGTCCTCCGTCCTTTTCATTCTCTCTCATTCTCTTCCAGAGCTTCCTCTTCCTCTCCATATGTAAGCTGGCTTGACCACAGTAGTCAAGAGTGCACACATAATCAAGTACTACACAGGGACCAGGAGAAATATCTGTGGTTGTTGGCTTGGCCAAAGGCTGTGGCTTGAGCCAGGGGGACAGACTTTTGCTTTTAATCTCAGAGGGAGATAATGGCTGCCATACACCACTGCTGCTGACTATGTTTTTCCTGCAGTTCAGCTATGGCAGCAAAGTCCAATTCGCCTCTGCTATCTGCCTTTAAAAGACAGAAGAAAAGAAAGTCCACTTTGTTCCATTTTCTCAAGCTCTACAGAATTAATGCCCATTATTACACACATTCCTAAAAGCCAATTGTTAGACTAATCAGTATGTTTGGTGTTTCAGCATGGCTGAAGTGTAATTTTAATTAACAGCACATTGCTCTAACTAACCCTGTAACTTTTTTTTTTTTTAAAAGCACATTATTTTCAAATATATTCAGTCACAACTGAATACATGGTTACAAGACACATTCCAACATCCTGATTAATGATGTGACAGAGTCCGCCTGAATCCATGGCAAGACAGTGCCCCACACCCAGTAAACAGGCCCTGTTGAAGCCCATGTGGAACTCCTACGGTCAGAAAATTGAGCTCACATTTGGCAGCCAACTGTGGTCTCATTACTGGTGTTATATGCAGTGTGCATATGGGCCAGATGTAGCCCCAGGGGGACCCCCAATGGGCTTAGTGTGGGACATTCACACTAAGCAGAATGGGCTCACAGCATACCCCGTATGCCCACAACTAAACTGAGCTGAGTGTTGCCCTACTGGCCATGAAAAAATGAGAGGGGTCTCACATTTGTCCAGAAACAGATATAGCTGGACAACCGAAAAAAATGAGCTCAAAATCACAAAAAAACACTTCATAATTTTCTTATAATACACTGATTATCTGTTATAATGATGCAACATGATCATAGTTCAATGAAAGATTTTTTTTTAAATGTTTTACATACCATTGGGCTGGTTAAGTTGACACTGAGGTCCAAGCCATCATTGCTGACAATCCCAAATCTAGCTCTGAACCCTAACTCTATGATTAGGAGACAAGCAAAAAGTACTTTTTGTACATTTACATAGTTTAAATAGTTTTTGAAGTGTCTCAGAAGTATCATTTTCTTTGTTCCCTAATTGCCAAGATTTGGGAGATCAATCAAAAAAAAGGGGGGTCATCACTGATGATGACTCAAATTTAGGGTTCAGTTGTCAAATATATATTGTATGGGTGGACAGTGTAATTCCACTGCCTCATTGTTGATTTCACACAGAAACAGATTGATTGACAGGTTGAATTATGATATTTTTTTCAACTATACCAGAGCCAGAAAGTTTTAAACATATTGGGAATGAAACTTGAGTCATTTAGAATTGTTTCTAATTGACTGGGTGGTTGATTGGTCCATATGCTCACAGTGGCCAAGCATTCATTCTTCTGTAAGAGAAAAGCGCTACATCACTTAAAGCCTTTGAGTGTTGTTCTGTTTTTTGTTTTGTTTTTTGGATACCCCAAGGGACGTAATTGAATGCCTTCTCCAATTCCACAAGACACATGTAGACTATGGGCAGACTCCCACACACACTCGAATATCCTCGAGAGGAAGAAGAGCTGTTCCAGCATTCCGCGACCAGGACAAAAGTCGCATTGCTTCTCTTGAATCTGAGGTTCGACGAAGAGATGGATTACCACCCCAATGTGCACCAACCACCTTGCAGCCACAGCTCTGAGCAGCAGCCTCAACAATAGAGGTGGGAGTTGAAGATCTCATGGACTGGGGCCTCTCTGCCAGGCATTCCCGCACCCTCACAACACATTTAGGTGCGCAGGGTCTGTCCAGCATCTTCTCCCTCCACCTGAGCCAACTCACCACCAGGTGGTAATCAGTTGACAGCTCAGCTCCTCTCTTCACCCAAGTGTCCAGAACATATGGCCTCAGATCTGATGATACGATTACAAAATCGATCTAGGGTGTCCTGGTGCCACGTGCACCTGTGGATATCCTTATGCTCAAATATGGTGTTCACTATGAACAAACTGTGGTTTGCACAGAAGTCCAATAACAGAACACCATTATGTTTCAGATCAGGCAGGCCGTTTCTCTCAATCACGCCCCCCAGGACTCGCTGTCATTGCCCATGTGAGCATTGAAGTGTCCCAGTAGGACGATGGCATCACCTGATGGAGCACCCTCGAGGACCCCACCCAGCAACTTCAAGAAGAATCAGGACCCAGCCCACTCTACTCCAAGAAGAGTCAGGACCCATTCCCTGGCCCGAAGGTGCAGGGACACAACCCTCTTGTCCACTGATGAAAACTCTGCTGTACAGACAAAAAGACCATACATACAAGAATATCCACCCCAGTTGATACAACTGCAGACTGGAACAGAGTCCAATCCCTCTCCAGGAGACTGGTTCCAGAGCCCAGGCCATGCGTTGAGGTGAGCCCGACTATATCTAGCCAGTATCTCTCAACCTCACACACTAGCTCAGACTCCTTCCCCACCAGAGAGGTGACATGTCCTAATAGCGAGTCTCGATAGCCAGGGATCAGTCTGCCAGTGCCTCTGCACTTGGCCACCGCCCGACACAAATTGCACCCAACCTCTACAACGCCTACAGGAGGGTGGGCCCATGTCTCCTCTTCAGGCTGTGCCTGGCCTGGCACCACGGGCTAATGCCCGGCCACCAGATGCTCTCCCTCGAGCTCCCTACCCAGGCCTGACCCCAGGGTGGGCCCCCAGTAACCCTATCCAGGACAGGGTAAACAGTTCCCTTGGTGAAGCTTCCATAGGGGTAGTTGGCCTTTAGTAATGTTCCCTTGTTTAGTTCTTCCGTTTTTTTTTTTTTTTGGTAGTCTCCTGTCTCATGTACAGTGTATTAGATTTTGTTTCCCCTGTCTAGTTGTCCCAACTAGTTGCAGCTGTTTTCCCCGGTGACCTGCGGCATTTCTACGGAGATTTCCCTGGGATTTCCAGACTCTGCGCTGACCAGCTCATCTGCTCTGACAACAGTATTCTGCTCAACTGAGGCATCCACTGCTCCTGCTACATTGTCTCCCTCTTCCCGGGGAAAGCAAAGCTCCCGCTGACAGTGTTCCACACTACACCTGGAGATTGTTTCCTAGCCCAAGCCAGAGTCTTCGCACAAGGCTGAGCATCCTGCACCCATTCCTGTTCCCAGAGTGGGGATGGCCAGGCCCAGCTTCTTCAGAGATGGCTGCATACCCTGCTGAGCGACCACCTCCCATATCGGCCTTAAGCCATGTCACCCGAGGATCTTCATCACCTTCGTCACCGGCCCCCAGAGGGTCTCCATCACCAAGAAAATCACATTTTACATTTACTTGGGTTATCTAATACTAAAATTAGTTGGATTGTCTGAAATATGTAACTGTGACAATATGCAAAAAATAGGAAATCAGTTAATTTTTCACAGCATTATATATCAACTCGTGCTGGAATCACCATTTCATATGGTTCTCTAGCATCAGAAATCATATGACCATGTGTTGCTTTGTGGTCTGTTATGTTCCACAAAACAGATTATAATATTTGTCAGATAAGTCCATTAAAAATGATCCAAAAGGCAACAAGCATGTGCTGCATTGTGTTTAATTTCTATAAATCATCTTGCACATACTGAGTTTGAATTAATGTTAGAACTGCATTAATAAAGTGTTGTGCCATCTGCTTCTTTCATTTCCCTGTTTTGTAATGGAGATTAATATAAATTGTTTGGTGACCGCATCAACTGTCATAGTGGTTTGTTTCCTCATCCAAGCCTCTGCAGTAGTATGTAACTGTGATTCTGAGTAAAGATGAAATGTCCAGCTTGAAGCCAGACCCCTCTTCCATATCGTTTTTTTGTTGGAAACCAAGTTGCAGCAACAAATGTCACTTAATTTTCAAGACACGTGAAAAACAACAGCTAGACAAATGTGTGAATCAAGCTTTGAATCATTGAAGATTTCTCAACACTAACCACATGTTAGATTTAAAACATGTCCCATCTCCTGGGATAATGTTTCATGTTATCATGGTTTCCGCATAAATAATAATTAGAGTCATATCAATTGATTATTTAGACGGGATTTTAGGCCAGCTCAAAGCTTGACTGGTTATCAGTGACAACCAACAAATCTATTCAATTAAATTTTACATTTTTTGTTTACTAACCTACACCTCAAAAGGAGTGCACTGGTTGCTAGTGGGAGAAATAAATAAACGTTAAACCTTAGACAGCAACATTTACTCTCTCTCTCTCTCTCTCTCTCTCTCTCTCTCTCTCTCTCTCATTGTTTTTTTCTATACTTATTGAAAAAGATTTTTTGTATTTACAGTAACATAACATGTTCAATTTCAACTCAATAAATTTTATTTCATGTCACTTGTTTCTTGTTAGCTCCACTCCATACATGATGCATGTGAGGTGATGCATTCACAGTGAGACTGAAAGCACAAAACAAAGAAAGCAGCGATAAAGCAGTATGCAGTTAAGATTTTAACACTGAGCTGAAATAAGACTAGTACAAATGCATTAAGTGAATAAACTTAAACATAACTAAACTGAACTTTTTTCAGTTTAGTTATTTTTTTTATTATTAATAAATGCCAATTAGCTAAATGTATATTATTAGATATATTTACATGATACATTATATTTTACAAATGTAGAAAGTCATTGTTTTTGAGTTGCCTTACACATAAAAGAATGATTACCAGTTCTTCTTCACATTGAGGGGTATCAGCTTAATATTATTCTAATTAATAATAATTTAGTACTACTGATTGGTACTTCATATCAGCAAATATCTCAAGAAAACATGTCTGTATAAGAATTAAGTGTAGTAGCAGAAATTATTATTGCCTCATTGTGTCTGTTTCTACTGAAGTTCATCAGAGCAACTTGCGCTTTCAAAAACTAATTGGGCACTCGGTGCGTTAAGATGTAATGACAAAGGGTGCTGGGTATCAGTAATGGTTAAGAGGCAGAGGTGGCAAAAGTACAGACATTCTGTACTTAAGTACTAATTCAACTTCTTTGCTCAAGTAAAAGTGAAAAAGTACAGGCTCTGAAATGTACTCAAACTAAGAAAGTCAAAGTAACTCTTTGGAGGACGTTTCTACCAGCTATCTTTGTGCAAAGCTAACAGAACCTTGTGCTATATTAATGTAATAATAAAACAATAGTATTACATGAGAATACAAACTTTATTTCAATCTAAATTCTAATTCTAATGAATGCACTCAGCTTGAAGACAGTTATGTAGAACAGAGAAAAAGAGAAACTTTACCAAAAAAACTGTACATTATAGATGAGTGACTCTGCCTCATCACCTAAACAGACCCTCTTGTAGTCGTAAAAGAATCCCAGCTCACAATAATTTCTATTGTGAGCTTCAGTAGATTTTCTTTATGTGCATGTTGTGATCAGCTGCCGCTGTTTTGAGTTTTACTGCTCTGTGTGGATTTGCACAACTGAATTCAACAAGATGTAACCCAGTATTTCATGAGCTATCCTGGCTGATTTCCATCCCCCACACTGACAATATACTGCTTACACTGTCTTTATGGACAGTATATGGTTGGTATAAAGGTTGAATTCAGTGAATTAATCTAAGCTTCACCAGCTTAAATTCAAACTCATCTCTGCTACACTTGATGTAACCTAACAATGAGCATGAACACCACAGACATTGTGCACCAGTCCAACACAGAGTTTTACTGTAAAATCACCACAGTACAGCAATCTAACCTGTTTATCCTGAACTAAACTGCAGCATTTTCATGCAACCTTTGAATAACACAAAGTTGGCATACCTCATTTTTTTTTTGAGCAGTTCTTACCTTTAAATCTAAGCACTCGTCTTCCTCTCCTGTCCTCTTTCTTCCATCTTTCTCAATCTCTGAGTGAACTTCTCTCTCGCTCTTTTCTTTCCCTGGAAATACAGCAGCTGGACCCTTTAGCTAGCAGACACAGTGTGTGACAAACTGCAGACACTTTATGTGTTTGCTGATATCTGTTGAGGATTTAGAAAAGTTACTTTTACCTGTAACACGTTACTCCCTTTGTTTTTGCTCCTCTTCTGTAGCTCTAGCTAGATGCTGAAGTACCGTGACCACAACTTACAGACCAAAAATGTCATTCTGATCACTCCGGCCTGCTGTAACCCCTGAGTACAGCACAATAAATGATGCATAAATTATGTGGTTTTGCCTCTTTCAAGCCTTTGTATGGGATAAGATGGATACCCCAGTATAATTGTCCCTTGTGTGTTATTGTTCCTCCATTTAAGCTCAGATCGGTTTAAAGTTTGAAGGCGCAGTGATGGGAAATAAAAACTTTCCTCATATGTGTTAAACCTAAAGTAACGAGCACATTTTGAAAATATGAGTAGAAAGTACAGATATTTGTGCAAAAATGTAGGGAGTAAAATTAAAAAGTTGTCAGAAAAATAAATACTCAAGTAAAGTACAGATACCTGAAAATTCTACTGAAGTACAGTAATGAAGTATTTGTACTTTGTTACTTCCCACCTCTGTTAACAGATAATTAGTAAGAAGTTGGGATTCCAACCACCCTCCGATATGACACGCAACACAGGCATTTGGTTAAAATAAAACTAGAGCTGTTGCATCTATGCGGCTCGCCCAGAGGAGTATATTCATTCTGTCTTTGTCAAAGGTACAAACATAGAGAAAAGAACTTGGACGCCATACCAATTGTCAGGGACGTTTAAGACTTGTACGCAATGGGGGACTAGCATGAAAGTTAACACTACTGTTGTGACCGTTTTGTAATTCCACTGAAAACATCCACCTCAGTCAACATGTGTGTGGCGTCAAGGCAAAAACCGCTGAATCCTAATACATCAGCCCCCTGCTTCAGAAGCAGAGAATCTGAGAACAGCTGTCTCCAATTATGGCGTCACTTATTGTCAGATAGGCTACAGCAATTTCTTTAATATTGCTCCTCTTGTTTTCATATTGAAAAACCACATCACAGGGAACCCTTCACCAAATACCAAAACAGGAGTTATAGGCTTTGTAATGCCTTAATTTTTACTGGGGAACAATCTTCAACAGGCATATGAAGTGTGACGTTCCAGAGTAGGTCTGATTTAAGGTGGTTAAATGTACTCTGTGCTTTTCATCTTGTATATCTAGAAATCTATTCAAAGCCTTATTACAGCTCCCTGTTCAAGACTAAATGGCACTGATGTTTTACTCTCATCTGGGAATGGGAAAAACCAACTGGTCCTCTTATCTAATGCAATTTATTTTCAGCCATTTGTTAAGAATATCTGACTCAAGGCTTGACGAGGGATAAAACAGTGATGCACAACGTTGGCCCTCTCCACATTTTTACGGATGGAATTATAAGATGAGAGTGATGAATTACAGGCAGACGAGTGATTTACAGGAGACGGCACAGTAGGAGATGAGTGTGTGTGAGACAGCCATTAGATCACAGCCATATCAAACACATTTTGAAGTTTGATCATTCTTGCTCAGTCAGTCAGCTCCACACTTATTTATTTTTTGGAGCTGATACCAGCATGCACATACATAATGTACACACACACATGCTGCAGGTTGACTTTCCATTTTGCCTGGCTGGAAGCCCTCACTCTGGGACAGCCATATCTCTTTCCTGGCACTACAGTCCTCGGCGCTGGCTGCCAGGCCAGGACTGGCAAAATCCTAAAAAGCTGGGGCCCGATGCATCTTTTACAGTTTACAGGAATGTGTCAGCAGTAATCTCTTGGCGGCCATCTTTGGAAATTCAGCCCGACACGCTAATGAAAGCATTGTGATGCTCTATGGCAGAAAGAGCCTGCTCTAATTGCATCTATTTAAAGCAGCTGTTCTCCTGGCTCTCTGGCTCGGCTGTGGCCCGAATTCATCTCTAGTGATTTAATAGGTCACACTGGGTGTTAATTTATTAGAAACTTGCCACTGGTTTTTAAGTAAACAGAGATGGCCAAGACCAGGCTTTAATCACACTCGGTGAGCTGCCCAGAGAGATTGTTTGGTTTCAATTAGGTCAGCGTAACTTGGCTTTCTCCGCTGTCGGATAATCTCTCCTTCATCCCCAAGTCTTTTAACGCCACTGCCAGCCAGTATTGGCGGTGCAGTGCATGAAATCAAATTTGAACGCTGACCCTCTGGAAAATGGAAGCCAGTGAAAGGGGGGCTTAATGGGAGTTCTAAAGGGTGGGCGGCATCCTTTCACCCTCTGCGTGCCCCAGAGAGTGGATTAAGAGCAGCGTGCCAGCAGCAGTGTAAACCAGGCCGTAGGGGAGGCGTACATGGCACACTGTTCTCTGAGCTTACCACATGGATCGGTGTAATCCACCTCTGTACAGGCGCCAGAGTCTGACTGGCTGTTTATACTGATGGCTACAGTTTATGGAGAACATAAGAAGGTCCCTGCTCTCACGAGGCTTGGACAACACTGTGTGTGAGAAAGTCAAATTCAGTTTGTTTTTATTTTTCCACTGAAGCTTCCAGTTAGTAGTTATTTTGTTTAAGTACAATTCAAATGTGTGTACAGTGATAAAATTGTAAAGATGAATTCCAAACTTTTCTATTTCTACATGCCAAGACAAGATCCTTGACACAATTGTCACGTAGAAATCTCGAACCCTCCACTGTGATCGGTGCCGTGCTGTCACACGGGCCTGCCTCACAACACCCTGAGATCAGCAACCCTGTTGTTTCCAGGCCACAGGCTTCTGAGTGGGAATGTGTGTGAATGTTAGATAGAAAGTGCTTGTATGAATGTGTGTGAATGGGTGATTGAGGAATGTTGTATAAAGTGCTTAGAGTGCTCAAAGTAGAGTAGAAAAGCATAAGCACCAGTCCATTTACCATTGAGCCAGGGGTCAGTCAATCATTGCGATTCAGGTTGGCTACCAATCACACATCAGAGGTGGCCCAGGGCATCACCGTAGGTTCTGACTGCATTTCATTCCAGTTCAGTCATTTTTTCCAACAAAAATCTAAATAATCTAAAACTAAATCAATGAAATATTTCATTTGGGTATGTCAAATAAATGAAAGAGAGGGGTAGTTGCAAACCCAAACTTATCTCTAATCTAACCAGGTCACCGTAAACTTGTTAACCATCAATTTTTGATATTTTCATGAATCTGGCAATTTTTGCAGGATCTCAGAAATCTGCGATCCTGGAGAAATTGCCAGAAACTTTCACATTCACAGGGAGAACACGCTCAGGTTTGAATATGGTACCCTCTTTTTATGTGGCAACAATGGTAACCATCATACTCTGTCATTTGTGAGCTCCCAACAATTCAGTAATGTGACAGTAAACAACAGCAGGCAGTCAGAAAATAATGAAAAACATTTTATTAAAAGCCTTAAACCTAACCATAAATGGTTCACTGGTGACCCGATGGATGTTAAGTTATTCTTTTGAATGGGTTCATGGAAATCTGGCCACAATAGAAAGAAGTGATACTCGTGTATTTGTTTGGGTGTTTAGATTAGACAGAATTATAATTCAGAGTGGAAGGTGTTCAAGGTCCAATAATAGCAACTAATCACTGAACAAAAGGGGCCAAGTATGATGTGAAAAATGGACTTTGAGGAGCTCAGTTCATAAGCCTTCAGCTTAATGTGTGTTAAGAAAGAAATGCATTTCATCATCCACTCAGAACACACATCTGATGATTTTTCTAGCTTTAAAAGCCTACTGTAAATCACCTGTGTAGAGCTCATGTACTGTACATTACAGGACATGTGTAATAAGTATGATTCTTATGTCTTGGCAGCATGTTCTATATAAAATCCTAAGACTTACAACCTCTCCTGACTCTCCGGCTGCCTGACTACAGCTACTGCGACTGAAGCCCCACAGCCTGAATGATAGCTCCCACCGTGTCATTAGGGGCAGTGCTTTCATGGAGAGGACCCCATGAAAGCACTGCCAAAAATCTCCTTGAAGATAGAAGAAAAGAAAGGCAAGGGGTATTGATCGTCTGTCCACGGATATGATACTTAAGCCCTGGTACTGAAAGCCGGAGAGCCCCTGGATCCATATCTCAAAGACTTTAATCCTGGCCCCTCTTACAGCTGGATTGGCCTTCACCTTAACCTCCCGACAACTGCTCCTGCAGATCAGCCATGGAAATTTTATTCTTCTCACAGTCTGCTTCCCTCTTCTTCCCCCTCCTCTCCTGTGCTTCGTTCCTGCTGGTCTGTAGTTATTAACAGGCCTGCCCTGCATTCCCATCCGAATTAGGAGTTAGAGGTGAATTGATACCTGATCCCCGTTTTCATCATTTTCTGAATAAAGTTCTTATCCTCCTTTTCTTGCAGCTGAAGTTGAGAAGAAACTTAAAGGAAGCATGCATACATTACAGGTGAGCCGGTCACGTCAGCCTGCTGCATGCAGCAGGTGATTTGTACATCAATCCAGTGTATTTCATTAGATAAATAGTTGAGGTGCAATGCAGAATATCTTTATAAGTCAACAAGACAACATCATGCTGCTGGGATATTAACATAATGACACTAAACAGAGCTATCTTCGTGGTGATTGGAGACCAACACAGGCTGCTATGCTTACCTGCTCTGAATGTATATTGGAACATACTGGCTCCTCTATCTGAGCGTTAAAAACTCTGTAATAAGAGAACATCGTGCTGTGTTACTAGCTGGTACTGCATTAATTCGTGTAAAACTGCTCACCAGGTGCATACTTGAAACATTCTGCAGTGTTAAAAATAAGAATAAAACAAAACAAACAAAAAAAAAAAACAATACATTATGCTGTGAACATCCCTGGTTTTAAGTCTGTGATAAACTGAAAGGTTTTACTCCACCATCACACCTACACTGTAAATTAACTACATTAATACAGTTCTTTTCTAATCTTTTTGACAATGTAAGTGCTTTAAAGCCATATTCACTGGTTTACACACATGCATGCAGCACTTTTTAACCAATGGAAACCTTGACATGCAGACTGGAGGACCATTCAGCAGGTCATATTATTTAATAGATATTTCTGTTAAAGTGTTCCAAAAGGCACCAGCAACACAAACCCTGTGGAAAAGTCCATTTCACGGACGACCAGACAGTCAACCATGTTGGCACACCTGTCAATCAACACAGCCCCTAACTTTAAACTCACAAAAAGCAAAAAAAAATTATATGTAATTATAAATTTAATTATAGAGAACATTATTGTTTTTGTACCTGTTATAAGCAGTCTATGGGGCTGGAGTCATCATCAAGTGGACACAATAAGAACTTGTTTGTTTAGTTACTAAACTAACCTGGATTACTCCTCCAATGATGTGACCTCTAACCTTCTGGGAACAGAAAGTGACATATCAATCAATTTTATTTAAAAACATTTATAATTTATCAGCCTTTATTAATAATTTAACAGACAGACTGGCTTATTAGCAACTAAAATGTTGTCTTTTGCCAAATATATTTTGGCACAAGAGACTGCGTCCACGGTTCTGTCTGCCTTTTACACCTCAGACTTTCAGTCCAGCTCTGGGTCATGCCACCTACAGAAATTCTCTGACAATTTTGCACTGATTTGATGTTTAAGTGATGGGCAGGAGGAAGAGTACAGAGAACTAGTGGATGATTTTATTGAATGTTCTGGGAAAAAATCTGATTCTAAATCTGAAAAAGACCTGAGAGACTGCAATCAACTTCAAATGGAGGAGAACAGCTACATGGTCAGTGTCCATCCTGGGACAGGCTGTTGATGTGGTGGAGTACAAATACCTGGGAATCCACACTGACAACAGGCTGAACTGGAAGACTGACCCAGAGGCTGCATACAAGAAGGGGAAGAGCAGGCCCTGTTTCCTAAGGGAGCTGAAATTCTTCAATGTGTGCTGCAAAATGTTTTATTTTATTTTATTTTATTTTACCAGGTAAAATGTTCTCATTCATAAAGTTGGAGATTATTTTATCAGTAAGTTGTACTGAGTGCAGTAGACTTTGCTGTGGTCTGGAGGAAAACAGACCCCCTGTTGTCATCAGCATTGGAGCTCGTAATACCAACAGACTGGCTCTTTGATTCGCTTCAAACTGGAGACTTTTGAAGATGTGATGGAAAAGAGGTCATCAAACAAATTGTTATCCATCATCAATAATCTGACTAACCTCTGCACCACTTACTGGACAGTCAACAAAGCACTTTCTCTAACAGACTGACTGAGCTCTGCTGCCAAATGATATATTTCTGCACACCACATGCAATAACTTGACAGTATAGCACAACTATCCAGCAGAGAATCATCTTTTCCCTCATGTTAAGTTTATTTCAAACCCATGGGCATTATGCTTTATACTGTTACACTGAGCCACTTTAATATCATCTGATGTTTGCTATGCTGTTTTTTCAACATGTTTAATAAGTACATTTTTTTCTTTGTTGATTTTGAAATATTTTATATATATATATATATATATATATATATAAAATTTAATTTATATTTATTTTATTTAAGAATATTTTGTTGTTGTTTTTGTTTTTTTACTTTGCCGTATGTACCACTCTACTTTATTTAAGTTTTTTCTAATATGTTTGTTGTGTTTAATTTTATCTTTTAACTGCTGTGACTAAAATAATTGATCAAATCCCAAATTTGATGAATGTTTTCTTATTTTATCTTATCTCTTGTTTTGCAACTGGGCAAAACACATTAAGGTGGCCATTAATACCGCATAACTGAGACAAGAAGCTTTTGTAAAGTATTTATTAGTTAATAAAAGTACATTTTGATAGATTTTTTTCCTCTTCCCCTAAAATGGGCACACACACACACACACACACACACACACACACACACACACACACACACATGCACTCATCCGTCTGGGTTGTGTTGTGTATTGGGTGGTCTCAGACAGATGCTAGAGGAGACCCTGGCATGTCTCCTAATGCAGCATCAGGAGATATGCCAGGGTCAATGGACTGCAATGGCCAAACGGCATGTACAAATATGGATGGAATTAATCTTCTCTGTGATCACTGAAACCTGACATAGCTGTAGACTTATTATAACCATATAGAGTTATGAGACTGGTTTAAAACTTCATATTTTTTCTTTATGTGATTAAAAATATGAAGATATCTTTTAATGATAAATAATAAAGCTTCTTGATCACTGCGCTGGTTAGATGAGCAGCAAGTGATGACAGGACAGTAAATAAAACAGATTCCAGATTAGGTGGATTATTTTAGCATAGAAAAGTCTCAGCTGCAAGATTGATTATTTATGGCACTAATCTGGGAGAATAGAAAATATTGTGACTCTATAAGTATGTTTTTTTTTCCCATGTGAGCCCCTCATCTACAGTCATTGTAGTGCTCAGACAGGGTAATCAGTCATTCCCCTACCCAGGGTCAATGCTGAAATATTCATATAAAACCACGCTGACATGTCTATTGTTCTGGTTGATAAATATTGTAGCCATATGAGGTCATCATTAGTGGACGGGGTATGTAACCCTGAGCCTTCCCTGTTAGCAACTCATCTCCATAAAAACCAATGCATACCTCACAAAATTTCAACATAAACCTTAAGCATGGATGTGAAAGGTCAGAGGTCAAGTAAGCAGCCATTAGAGCCACTTCCTGGTTATCTGTCAGCATGCTTGCTCACACTGACCTCTCTTTGTCCTGGATTTCCTAATTAAGACAAGCTGCAGATGGTAAAGCAAGCACAGCTATCTCCTATCACTGCAACATGTCAGTGGTCATTAAAACATGAATGATATTTCAAAAGAAAATGTGACCCATGAATTATGCTAAAAGCCACTGATTAACTTCTTTGTTTGCACATACGTGCCAGCTCCTTTGGCTTTGTGCTCTTAGTGGAAAAATGCCAGAATTATCAAGCTCTTAGTTCCTCTCCACTGGGTAGCTGCAGCTCTGCTTAACAGCACAAAGCTTACTGTTCTCACAGAAATTCTCTATTAATCAACTAACTTAGTACTTTTACAAGGTCCATTTTATTCCTACAGATACAGTTTATATGAATGAACTCCCTAGGGGTAATGAATGGACATAAATTGCCATAGAAAGCAGGCAAAGAGACCCAACAGCACACTCCACAGACAGGCAGGATTATAAAGAAAAAAAAAATCTTAATTTAGGCCAATAAATCCTATCCAGAATTATGCCAAGAAAAAGGCAAAATAAAAGTGCAATATTCCAAACACAAGCAGGGGAGACACAGGATGACAACAGACGTCGCAACAAGGACAAAAGGAAGACTGAAGCTATCTATATACAAACACAGACAGAGGGAGGAATCATGGGAAGTGGAAACAGCTTGGAAATAAAGCACAAGCAAACAGAAGACTGTCAGAGAGGGGAGGGAAGTAGAGCATGATACAAGTCACAGGAGACAACTATTACCAAAATAAAACAGGAAGTAACTAACAGAAGCCAGGTACATACAGATGTGTGTGTGTGTGTGTGTGTGTGTCTGAATTTTATATTTTTAGCTGGTTTATTAGTTTGCTGTTTAGTCTGAAGATTCATAGCCCTTACTTTTTGTTTCTTTGTGTTCTGTTTTCTGTTTCTGTTTAGTCCTGCTCACAATAATTAAAAGAACACTTTGAAAATACATCAGATCTCAATGAAAAAAAATGCTGGACATCTATACTGATATGGACTGTTAGGAACAAAAAGAAGCCACATTGTTCGACGCAAATTAAAATTATCAGCCTACAGAGGGCTGAATTCAAAGACACCACAAAAATCAAAGGGAGAAATGGTGTGGCAGACTAATCAGTTTTGCTGATATTTCATTGCAGCAACTCAAAATGGTGCTCAGTTTTTTTGTGTGACCTCCACGTGCTTGTGAACCTACTCTCATCTATGAAAAGCACCAGGCACCAGTGGTTCACCTGCCAGTTCTGATATTCTATGTCAAATGCTAATCAGGCTCCACAGTGCCGGGCAGTGAGCTCAGGGCTCACTAGAGGACATTGGGCCCTCAGGCCACCCTTATGAAGTCTGTTTCTGATTGTTTGGTCAGAGACATTCACACCAGTGGCCTTGGTGTAGTTCATTTTGTAGCTCTGGCAGTGCTCATCTGGTTCCTCCTTGCACAAAGGAGCAGATAGCTGCTGATGGGCTAATGACCTTCTATGGCCTGGTCCAGCTTTCCTAGAGTTACTGTCTGTCTCCTGGAATGCCCTCCATGCTCTTGAGACTGTGCTGGGAGACACAGCAAACCTTCTGGCAATGGCACATATTGATGTAGCATCCTGGAAGAGGTGGACTACCTGTGCAACCTCTGTAAGGTCCAGGTATCACCTCATGCTACCAGTAGTGACACTGACCCTAGTCAGTGAAAACAGTGAAAAAACAGTGAGAAAAGATGAAAAAATGTCATGTTACTTCATGATAGTTATATAGCACTGTCTTCAGCTTAGTCTTTGTCAGACCATCTATTTTACGTCCCTTGTTCCATGTGTCTGTAGTTATAATTTGCAGTTCATCTTTTGCCTTTTGGACTTTTTTGCATCACTTGCTTTTTGTTGAATACCGTCTGCCTTTCGTGTCTGCAATTTGGGTCCTAAACTTGAAACTACTGTAACACAAATGCACTAGAGAACATGAAGGCCCAGTTTAGATTACAAAATTTGCATTACACTAAAATATCCCATCTCTCTTTCCAGGTTACCACCTTATATCAGTGCTATGTCTTCTAGAACGCTTATGCTACACTTTATCTCATGGTTGTAGGCAGGATGTTTTACATGCAAATAAAGGAATCAAGATTGTGGTCTCTTTTAAGACAGTGACTACATTGCATTGTTTGGCCCTAACTACAACACGTTTCACTGTAGCATTCAGGCTTGACAGCCACTTTAACTCTTTACAATACATGAAGTGACCTGGAGTGGGTAGCATGATTTTAAAAGCAGTTTACAATAGAAGTGACCCAAGAAAAAGATGAACTGATCGCCGAGTATTCTCTGTGCAGCAGAGGGATTAGTATCCATCTGGATGGGCCTGTGGGGGGAAAGTCATGTTCAAAGACACCTGTGTTAATAAATCCTGTTTGATACGGCTGGGGGCCTCTTCCTCGATACATACTAATATCCCAAATGTCTGCCCCTCTTCATCTTGTCACAGCCCTCTTTTGCTCCCTCAGAAATGCCCTTGCATTTTATTTGTTTATTTTTTGCCAGTCCACCAATTTGAAGGTTTTCATTGTTCTCCTAAGACTTTAGGCACCAAACAATCAAAGAGATAGCAGTCAATAGTTTGTAATATGAAGCGCAACAACTGTGTTGTGACTGATGATTGTCTCTTCTCCAAGGTGAATAGCCAGTCTTGGTTTGCTGCCACAGATTGTTACAGTCTGACTGTAAGCCCTATTATCTGAGCTAACTTGCAGTTAACTTTAATTTTAACTTGGACAGGACCTTCTCCACATTGTTCTCAACAACTTTCAGTGGTGAGTACCACTGAAAATTGAGAAATTTCAACTCATACTCACCACATATGCTCCTGTACACTATTTCAGCAACCTGATATTTTTAGTAGTTGCATTTATGGTGTGAATTTGAACACATTGTCTCATTGTTCTCAAGTTATGGCCAACTTTAAAGATTTTGTGGAACAGACGCCCACACGAAGGCTGTTACAATACCTCGACTTTTTCTTCAAAACAGCCAAGCTAAAAATGGGATATTTGCTAGCAGAAAGTGCTTGCTTGTAAAAAACAAACAAACCAAAAAAAATCACAACATCCCCTTTCCTTACCACATCAACCAATCAAAAAATTATATGGCAACATGTCGTATTTGGTTGCTGAGGAACAGGTGAAAGTTGTGGGGTGAAAGACAGTGATTTCAATAGAGAGTTTTGAAATTTGAGAGATTTGTGACATTTTTGGCGTGTATAGTTAGTGTGTAGTGTAGTGTGTTTAGTGTCTTGTGTAGTTGTGGACAAAGCAGATGCTGTCCAAAAAGCCACCAAAGGCAGACTCAAATATAAATGCTGTCTTCAGGTGGACAACAGGAGGAGAGACACACCTGGAAGTGTCAGGCCTGTGATGGGCCCCTCTGTCTGTGCTGGACAGGAACTGTTTTTTCTTTTTTTTGCTTTTTTTTTTTGAAGTGGCACAAAACATTTATGTGACATTGTATTGTGACACCTGATTGTTTTGTAAAAACACCCAAGGCACTGACTGTATTTTGATGTAAACAGTTGTATATGACTTTGTTGTATTTGAAATTTACAAATTACATTTAAATTTTAAGTAAAAAAAACACATTTTTTAAAAATCTTTGTTGTTTTCACAGTAAAAAAAAAAAATCTAACTTTTTTCTACTCTGATTGAATGCTTTTTGTGAAATTTTAGGTCCAATGTGTTAATACAGTATGTCACAATGAAAAAAATAATTGTACAGTCACACGTGTGAGGGTGTGCTGAAAATAACAACCTCAAATAACGCAAGATAAACTGTTTTTAAGGTGAAATATAAATGTAAAATCAAAAGTAGTAAAAAAAAAAACAAAAAAACAGCCCATTATACTCCAGAGGGTTAATCTGAGTGATTCTGTCACTTATATTGTGAGTTATTGATGATGAAGTGCGTATCCTGCTTTTGCCTACTGTCAGCAATAAAAAGCGTCAACCCTCCCTCACCCTTCTGCATACCTTGGTTATTTAAGTTGATGTTGCCTTCCTATTGGTTAAAAGAAGTCTGGCCATATCTCCTGTGGCATCAACAATGCACTTTTATCCACTCTGATGCTTGGTTCAAACTTCAGTAAGTTGTCTTGATCATGTCTGCATACATGGTATTTTTACTATGTGGCCACTATTGAGGTGACCAGTAAGTGTATATGGAATATTAGGTTTGACTGCATGGTGGTCCAGTGAGAAGAAGGTTTGTGGCTTAAATCCTAGCTGGGGCCTTTCTGTTTGCATGTTCTCTGCATGCTTGTATGGGTTTCCTCTGGATTCTCCTGCTTCATCCCACAGTCCAAAGACATGATGCTTAGGCACAGGTAAATAATAAATGGACTGGTTCTTATATAGTACTCTCTACTTGAGACCTCATTCACCCATTCACACAAGCACTTTTTTCTATGCCAAAATGCTTTCTATGTAACATTTACACATGACTCAGAGTGCAACCTGCGGTTCAGAATCTTGCCCAAGGATACTTTGGCATGCAGACTGGAGCAGCCAGGGCTCTATGTCCTGAGCTACAGCCACCCCTAAAGTTTGATAATGAAGATCTATCTGCTTTTTCTGTGTTTCCTAGTCTGTTCTTTACACCACTTCCACTTTCCCACACTATCAAAGTCAATGCTGACATCGTTACTCTACCTGCCTTCAGTAAGCCAATTAGCCTCCAACCCGTGTGCTTTAAATCTCAGTGCTCTTCTGTCATACTGTCTTTCAGTCTCTCATTTCTGTAATTGAGTACATGTCTTTGTCATTTTGTTGTTATTAATTGCCATTTCATTCATTTTGATTTCAGGCAGCATCATCTTTGATCCCGACATGTTTCCTGTACTGTGTAGGAAGTTCTCATGTGTAGTAGCAAGAGTCCCAGATCCTGTTTTGCATTGGATCAAGACCACAACATATCCTTCGATCTGCAAATTCTCACTGACAGCGATGTCAATCCAGCACACAGTATCAGAGCTGCACAGCTGCAAGAGCTTGCTTCAGTCTCTTCGCATCTTTCCAGCCTATTCCATGCAAGTTCTTCAGAGTACAAACAGTATACTCCTCATTCTGAACATCCAGCTGATATTCTACCCTAGGTGCGTTATCTCTGGTCATCCCACTGGCATCAGCTGGATGTTGTGCTTACAAGAAGAAGCAATTTGACTAGATTGTGACATGGATCATGCCTTAGTTCTCACCAAAATCAAACTGCAAAGAAGAAGTCCCATTCTGCTAAGCAGCCCAAGATTCCAAGACTGAATACTTTGAACATACGTGACCCTTGACTGCCTTGAAGACCAATGACTCAACACCAGCACAGAACAGTCCATCAACTAGAAATGGAAAACCCTGAGCTCTGCCATGTTTAAATCAGCAAGCAGAAAAGAAAAGCACTCCTCTCTGACGAAGATGGTTGCATTCTTTCTCTCTCCTGCATTCCTGCCCTCCCCTATCTCTCCTGCTTGCTGCTTTGCTGTAAGTGCATCTCTTACACACTGACCGAAAAAGAATAAGATCAAGAAGCAACATGGATCTGGCAAACTGGGCCCTCAACCCCATTGATCGAATTTTCACCACTATGAGATCGGGGAAAGGGGAGCTGTGTCCGAGTGGAACAGACCCCTTTGGATACGTCTTGGATTTGTGGAGCTCGTGGAGACCTGTGTGTCTCTCAGGGCTGTGGGTTGAGGATGTCGAAGACGTATATGTATTCAGCTTTTTGTTAACGGGATCTGTCCTGTCTGGGCTTGGAGGATACCTGATTTACTGGGAAATTAAGAAAATCTGGGCAGCAATTTGACATCTGCTGAGACTGCACAACCAGATGGATGGGCTGTGCAGAGCCGCACAGACTCAGACTCAGAGCCTGTTGGACCTGAGCTGCAAGCTGGATGCGTAGTCCAGCTGTGAACGTGCTCGCAGGCGAAAGGGATTAGATCTGGAGATAAAGTTCGGTTTTGCACGGCGACGACCGTAACTGAATCAATTTGGATTATTGGATTTACTGAATGGGTTCCCCAGTGAAACTGAAGGCTTTTGGAAAAAAAACAAGCAGCCTGTTCCAAAACAACATCTGCATTATCAGGAAATAGGCTCCCTAGCCGGCCTTGAGGCTGGTAATCATATCTCTTCGGGACAATGTGTGACAGATCCTCTTCCCCACAGCCCTCTCTGTGATTTGTGTGAGCTGGATCTGGCGTACCATGGCCGCTGACGAACATCCATCACTATCAGCAAACTGTTTTGGCTATGAGCTGGCATCTGGCTCCATAATGCCCTGACCCTCTCATCTCCATCTGCATCCCCCAACTGCCCACCCCAGCCTACCACGCTGCTATCCCGGCTTTAAATGTGCGAATATGCTTTGCTAAGGTGTTTTTTTTTTTTTTGGACCCTGGTACGGTGCTCGTACAGATGAATTTTTTTTAACCTAACTACCCTGTGTGTGTCTGTTTCTTTTTTCCGGGGATTGATTGTACCGGCAGCGCCCCTAGTGGCAGTGGCTGCAGACACCCATTTCCCCTATGTTAGTCTTGTCTGTCCTCCTCTTGGATGGTTGTTCTGAACGGAATTTTATTGTATGTATAATGATTAATTTTTTTGTATGTATAATGACAATAAAGTTCTATTCTATTCTATTCTATTCTGCTATCCTAAAACTCCACACCCACCCATTCACGCTCAGGTTGACTAAAAAAATGCCAAATGCAATTTTCAAAGGCAATCCAAAAGATGAAAATGAGTTTTGCACTCACCAAGCTCTGCTCCGATATCCAAAATGCTAAAGATAGAGGCAACTTAACGATTATATTTGACAAAATCAAAACTGCAGTGGGCCCAAGTAAGACCAAGGTGGCTCCTGTGACTTCCAAAACTAGCGAGCTCATAGTCAATAAGGAGCACCTAGAGCGCTACTAGGACCTCTACGCCATCTGGAAGATCAAACACCACTGATTAGATTAGATTCAACTCATTGTCATTGTGTGCACAAGGCACACAATGAAATGATCGTTTCAGATCACTCCCCCAGAGACGAGCATCTGCGGTCATGCAGCCAGAGACCGGCGCTACCGTTAGGCAATGTGTCTTGCCCAAGGACACAATGCAGTGCAGGGACAGGGGCTCGAACCTGCAACCTTCCGGCTGCAAGGCGAACGCCTACCCACTGCGTCATAATGGGATGATCACTCATCCCATTATGACTGAACTGGTCCCAACCATGGAGGAACTGAGCAAAGCAATCAATCAGCTCTCTTGTGGCAAGACCCACGGAACAGATAATATCCCTGCAGATCTGCTAAGGCTGAATAAAGTGTCTCTCCTACACCTACATCAACACCTGACTCTTTGTTGGTAAGAAGAACTCCAGAACAGGAGGACTGATGGCTCCTGGTTTAACCTCACACAAAGTCCGAAACCAAAGTCTGACAGACAATGCTGCATGACTGACTGTTTGCAAACAATATTGCACTCCTTGCTCACAACCTCACCATCTTACAGATGATCAACAACTGAAATGAGACTTGCAACCACTCTGAGCAAGAGGTAGATGAGATTGCTTGGTCATATCAAGATGGAGGACTCATGTATCCTGAAGCAGCTTCTGTTTGGTGCGCTGACTGGTGGTGAATGACATCGAGGACATCCCAAAATCTGCTTCAAGGTAAGTCTTGATACCATGGATAGGAATCAAGATACCAGGATACCATGCACAACCTTCAAATAAACCCTGAAGAAAATAGCCACTGACAGAAGCAGATGGAGGGTAGCAATCCACAAGGGAGACTCAGCATATGAGAGACAGCAGAGCAGTGACCACAAAGTGAATCGACAATGCAGAAAAGACAGAGCATCATCATCATCCTCTACGTCCAGTGGACTGGCTTTCCCCTGCGCTCAATGCAGTCTTCTGTGCCTCTCTAACATTGTCAGAATAAATCATGGACGTGCTTGTCAAGCATCCACAAGCAGATGCAAAGACCATCTACAAAGACACAAGAGCAAGGGAGGATTGCAAAGTGTTGGTATTATTCAAAAACGTTAAAATATAGTGTGTACAAAAACGTTTTTAGACACAAACAGCAGTAGAAACAAGCCGGTCATCCATTTTTAGATGACATTAATTATATTTATATATATATATATATATATATATTAGGGGTGGGACTCGATTAAAAAAATTAATCTAATTAATTAGGAGCTTTGTAATTAATTAATCGAAATTAATCGCATTATAATCACATTTAAATATTTAACATGATAAATATTAATTTCAATTTGGTTGATGAATGAATCAGTAAGCTTAAACTTCAAAATTGTGTTTATTTTCCCACCAGTCTACTACACAGACCAATGAAGGGCGGAAGTGCTCCTGTGATAAGCAAACACCTGAAATTAAAGTTAAGCATCATAACTGGATAGTTTTATTCTACATTAATGTCTCACTTAATATAGTTGGAAATTAATCATTAGCTCAGCTGTATTCCTTGATGTTGAAATGTGTCATGCTTGTTTTAACAGCTTATTTTGAATAAAAGAATTAAAATTAAACCACAAAAAGGAGAAAAAGTTCGTTCTCCGTTTAACCAGCTGCTTTTACACAGCTGTGCTTCCCACTCACGGTTGCTAGGCGACATGAGCTAGGCAGAGGTGAGGGCAGGCGACGCTGATATGAAGGCTAGCCGCTCACTTCCGGCCTTTGCGGTCTTCGTGGGCTGCGAAGGACCCGCGGTCTACGTGGGCCGGGTCCAAGGATGCGGCCCTTGGATTTGGACATTGTGCGTCGATATAATCTGTATGCCGGGAACTCGTGTACTGAGAAACGTTCCACGGTGCGAAGTGCGATTAAAATGCGTTAAAATTTTATTTAATTAATTTCCCCGTAATTAATTAATTGAAATTAACGCATTAAAGTCCCACCCCTAATATATATATATCTGCAGAAGTTCTCTGACGACTCTGCCATAGTTGGCCTCATCACAGGTGAGGATGACTCAGTACAGACAGAGGACTCAGGACTTTGTGGGCTGGTGCCAGCAGAACCACCTCCTGATCAACGCTGCTAAAACCAAGGAGCTGGTGGTGGATTTCCGCAAGGGCAGACCCACCACACTGACACCGGTGAACATCCAAGGAGTGGACATTGAGATAGTGGACTCTTATAAGTACCTGGGTGTTCACCTAAAACAATAAACTGGACTGGACTCATAACACTGATGCGCTTTACAGGAAGGGTCAGAGCAGACTGTACCTGCTGAGAAGGCTGAGGTCTTTTGGAGTGCAGGGGGTGCTCCCGAAGACCTTCTATGACTCTGTAGTAACATCAGCCATCTTCTATGCAGCAGTATGTTGGAGCAGCAGCTTATCTGCAGCTGAGAGGAAACGGTTAGACAAGCTCATCAGGAAAGCCAGTTCTGTCCTAGGATGTCCTCTCGACCCAGTGCAGGTGGTGGGAGACAGAAGGACCCTGACCAAAATAACATCAATGATGGACCACCCCATGCATGAAACTCTTACTGAACTGGAGAGCTCCTTCAGTGACAGACTGCTGCACCCTAAATGCACAAAGGAGTGTTATTGTAGATCCTTCCTCCCAGCAGCTGTAAGACTGTATAACCATCACTGCTCCCAACAAAAATAGAATCCAATAGTATATATATATTGTATAGTAAAACATAGTATATTGTCATTTCCTGTAGTTATAATCTTGTACAGTATATATTATTTTATTATTATTATTAGTAGTAGTATTGTTAATCTTGTCCTGTTGTGTTTTGACATTTTGCTGCTGTTACACCTAAATTTCCCCTTTGCGGGACAATAAAGGCTGTTTCTTTTTCTTCGTCTTCTTCTTCAGTTACTTAAATAAACTGTCATAAACAGTGACAAAAAAAATATTTTTTTATGAATCTTAAGCGTTTTAACTTTAACAACATTGTTCAAGACATTCAGACATCGGTTTTAGGCAATTAAGCCAATCAAAACCATTATTTGCAACTCAGATGAACAAAACTAAGGAAACCAGTCAGGTAGTCTAGAATTCATGTTTTGGAGTTATTAAACATCCTCAGACATCCCAGCCACCCCACAAGAAGAATCTAAATGTGTTGGAAACAATGAGAACTGTGTTTGTCTCATCATGTAAACAAACTGCTTCACCTTTAAGCCATATTTTTAAAACTGGTGGATATTTTTAAAGTAGACCTTAAAGCTAATTTTTATTATTTGGTTGTATTTCCAAGGTGTATTTCTCATTTTATTGTGTAACCCTTTGTTTCATGCCCAGCACTTTGGTCAACTTTGTTGTTTTAAATGTGTTCTATCAAAAAAGTGGGATTTATATTTGGACCTTCTGTTTGTCATCTCCGGACATAAATCCCTACTTTGCCTGTTAGTCTAGTTTTTAGGAAATGTCAGAGTTTTCACACCACATAGTCCTCCATCACAATCTGTTTTGTTTTCAGGAAGCAGCAGTAGGATCATCTTCTTCGACAGGAACAGTAGCACATCTTGAATGTTCTCTATCTGCTGCAGGTTCAAGGCTCTAGGATGTCATCATTGGCAGCCTGGGAAACATGACTCTCATGTAATCACACAAGCAGAAAACTAACTTCAATGATCATCCACTAAATACACCAGTTTATAGTTAGTGGCAACAGCAGTTTTTAATTATAAAGAATGCTTGACATATAAAAATAAGAAAAAGCTAGTCTGAATCCTTCCACCAGGTATGTTTACACACACAAGGAATTTGGTTCCGGTTGATGGTGTCTCTAATATAATAATATAATAATACTTAATAATACTTAATAATTTGCTCATTTAATTTGCTATAGAGTGAGATCTCTGTGTTTGCGGTCATACTGGATGCGGATTGCTATGAAAGCTGTCACAGCAAAAAGTTATTTTTCTTCCATAATAAGTTCATCTAAAACATGCACATTGTCAGGGATCAGCTGTGTGGCAGGCAGGAAGAGGACCCCAAGGCAGACGAGGTAGGTGGAAAAAACAGTCTTTATTTGGGTAACAGCGGAACGTAACTAGAACAGAAATCCAAGTATAGAAAAACACGGAAGGGACACAGCAGGGGAGCGAATGACGACGACGCGACGACAGGCAGAGAAAACACGGGACTTAAATATACAAAGACAACGAGGGGAGTGGGAACAGCTGGGCAACACAGGAAATACTAATCACAGTGACAAAACCAAGGGAAGCAAAACAGAACATGACAGACAGAGACCAAATAGCTAATAAAATAAAACAGGAAGTCAAATGGGGAAACAAGGACGCAGACCTGACACATGGAAACACAAGAAACTAGAAATAATAAACTGAGGACAAATACCAAAATAACAAAAAACACTGGGCCACAGGCCCAGGACCATGACACACATGTCAGGATCAACTTAAAGCTTTGCTGAGGGACATTAGTTTGCTTTGTGGAAAAACCTGAGTCTGATTCAACTTTTTATGATTTACACAAGAGTAATGTCTTTGATGCATCTAGCTGATTTTTTTTCCCACATTCTTCCCCTTCTAATTTATCTTCCTTCAACATCTTCAACGAAAGGGGAGCCAGGATGGCAGCGAGGGAGGAAATCTGTAGTGGAGAGCAGAGAGAGAAAAACCTTCCTGTCAGTATGTTATATTTCATACGTACACACACACACGTACATATGTGTATTGTATGTCTGTTCCTTTTGATGAAGCTACCAAGCACCACTAATTCAATGTTAAAATATGGCTAGCTAAATAAATGAAAAGCACAAGCCAACAATAAACGTATATAGGGAAAAATGCAGTGGCGTTCCTACTGATTCTGTATAACTAATTATTATTAACTTTCCTCAGATAAAGATCCAAAACATATATGTGCTGACTCAGCAAAACTCAGAAAGAACAGGAAAATTCACAGACACGAGGAAGGTAACACAGACTCATGGCCCTAACCAATCATGGGTCATCTCTGAGCATGAGTGGTTGAGACTGACTTAATAAAAAGATGACTGGCAACCTTTCCTTAAGATTAGTTAGTGAATAGTTAGCAAACCAGCAACAACTTCAATAAACTGAACACCTATAAAAAAAAGAAAAAAGAAGACAAACTCTGTGGCTCACAACTAACCTGATATCAATGGTCACCACAACACAGGGTGTTAACACTGTATAGTTAACTCAGAATTCATATTTTGCAAGTGGAAAACTAGACCCAGTGCTGAAGAAAAAGTAACGGAGACTGGTGGTGTTGTAGTCAATTGATTGTTGAGATACAGTGGGCACGGAAAGTATTCAGACCCCTTTAAATTTTTCATTCTTTGTTTCATTGCAGCTATTTGCTAAAATCAAAAAAGTTCATTTTATTTCTCATTAATGTACACTCAGCACCCCATCTTGACAGAAAAAACAGAAATGTAGAAATTTTTGCAAATTTATTAAATAAGAAAAACTGAAACATCACATGGTCATAAGTATTCAGACCTTATGCTGTGACACTCATATTTAACTCACATGCTGTCCATTTCTTCTGATCCTCCTTGAGATGGTTTTGCTCCTTCATTGGAGTCCAGCTGTGTTTAATTAAACTGATTGGACTTGATTAGGAAAGGCACACACCTGTCTATATAAGACCTCACAGCGCATGTCAGAGCAAATGAGAATCATGAGGTCGAAGGAACTGCCCAAGGAGCTCAGAGACAGAATTGTGGCGAGGCACAGATCTGACCAAGGTTACAAAAGAATTTCTGCAGCACTCAAGGTTCCTAAGAGCCTCCATGATCCTTAAATGGAAGAACGACCAGAACTCTTCCTAGACCTGGATGTCCAGTCAAACTGAGCAATCGTGGGAGAAGAGCTCTGGTGAGAGAGGTAAAGAAGAACCCAAAGATCACTGTGGCTGAGCTCCAGAGATGCAGTAGGGAGATGGGAGAAAGTTCCACAAAGTCATCACTGCAGCCCTCCACCAGTCGGGGCTTTTTGGCAGAGTGGCCCAACGTAAGCCTCTCCTCAGTGCAAGACATATGAAAGCCCGCATAGAGTTTGCCAAAAAAAACACACGAAGGAATCCCAGAGTATGAGAAATAAGATTCTCTGTTCTGATGGGACAAGGATTGAACTTTTTGGTGTCACGGTCGTACTGTCACGGTTAGGGGCTGTGTGGAGGAAGGGGTGGACCCAAATGCAAAGACAGAACTAAACTAAAAACTGCTTTATTGCCAGAAGGCACAAAAGAAAGAAAACAAAATACAAAAAACCCGACATCTCAACCAAGGCTACAACAAAGAACAGAAGAAAACTGAGGGCTTAAATACACACAAGTGAAAACAGCAGGGAACAGCAGGTGAACCAAATGAACCTAATGACACAGGGAACACGAGACTGTCAAAATAAAACAGGAAGTCAGACATGGGAACAAAGACGCAGCCCTGACACTGAACACTGGGAAACACAAGGAACTAGAAAATCAAACATAACCAAACCCCAGAACAGACAAATGAAGCCAAAACAAAAACACACAGGGTCCTACAGACCCTGCACCATAACATTTGGTGTTAATTCTAAGCAGTATGTGTGGAGAACACCAGGCACTGCTCATCACCTGCCCAATGCAATCCCAACATTGAAACATGGTGGTAGCAGCATCATGCTATGGGGATGTTTTTCAGCTGCAGGGACAGGACGACTGGCTGCAATTGAAGGAAAGATGAATGCTGCCAAGTACAGAGATATCCTGGAAGAAAACCTCTTCCAGAGTGCTCAGAACCTCAGACTGGGCTGAAGGTTCACCTTCCAACAAGACAATGACCCTAAGCACACAGCTAAAATAACAAAGGAGTGGTTTTGGAACAACTCTGTGACCATTCTTGACTGGCCCAGCCAGAGCCCTGACCTAAACACAATTGAGCATCTCTGGAGAGGCCTGAAAATGGCTGTCCACCAACGTTCACCATCCAACCTGACGGAACTGGAGAGGATCCCCAAATCCAGGTGTGAAAAAACTTGTTGCATCATTCCCAAGTGCTTCTACTCAATACTGAGCAAAGGGTCTGAATACTTATGACCATGTGATATTTCAGTTTTTCTTTTTTTAATAAATTTGCAAAAATGTCTACATTTCTGTTTTTTGATTTTAGCAAATAGCTGCAATGAAACAAAGAGCGAAACATTTAAAGGGGGCTGAATACTTTCTGTACCCACTGTATGTGGACAAAAATGGTAAAAAAAAAATGTGAGATTGTATGCAAAACTCTAGACATTATTTATGTTAAGGTGGGCTTTTCATGACAATAATGTACTTGCTTTTTCAACATAATCATATTAATATAACTGTATGACACGACAATGATATTTTTTCTTAGTTGTATAAATGATTTGAATAAGCTAATTTACCAGATGGTCTATATGCTTGTAGAGCGTTTCTAAGAGGACAAATTGTCTGCGAGCGCTTGTGTGTGTGTTTGTGAGAAACTGGAATTTGTAGACTTCAAAATGTAGTATCTTTACTGGCATGCTTTTGTGTGGTCGCACCTGTGTTCCTGTGTCAGTTTGAAGCATCTTGTTTGTGTTCATGTCTTCTTGTCTCTGGGTGCTCATACATGTGTTCAGTTGCAGTGCACCACTACCATTAAGATTTGCTGCACTGTGTGTATGTAGTACTGTTGATGTCACAACAGTTTTAGCCAGCGTATAGTGTATACATGTATGCTTGCATCTCTTTGCATCTGTGTTTATGCAGCCTTAAGGCTGTGTATCTACTCCCTCTCTAACCGAGACATTTCACACATGTGACTTCTGGTCACCCTCTTAGCACACATCAAAATGGGATGTAGGGGAGAGTGAAAGTGGAGGTCAACTGTACAGCCATTAATTTGTGTGCAGTGGACTGTGGGGGTGAGGAGGTGGCTAAATCAGAAGGTTATGGTCATTTTATGTTCCACTGACTGTTGTTAACTGACTGTTCTCAACAAATTACACAGTGTATATAGTATGTCAGTAAAAGTTTTCAACTTATTTCATTCATCAAGATTTGATGTGTTATTTTAGTGTACACACTTCATTTTTTGAGCAGTATAGTTACATGCTGTTCAACTGTAAAAGGAAATAAAGAGTATTCACAAACAATTTGAAAAACTGCTTATATGAGTGCAGAAGCACAAACAATTTGTATTGGAGGCTTATCACCCAACATTAAAAAGACATTGAAAACACTGAATTGAATTGAATAAATTGAATTGAAAATTGAATACATGAATACGGGAGAAGGGAGAAGGGAGCGGGAGATCAACAGACGGATCGGGGCTGCTTCTGCAGTGATGCAGACACTGCACCGGTCTGTCGTGGTGAAGAGGGAGCTTAGTGTAAAAGCGAAGCTCTCGATTTACCGGTTGATCTACGTTCCTACCCTCACCTATGGTCACAGGTTTTGGGTAGTGACCGAAAAAATAAGATCGCGAATACAAGCAGCAGAAATGAGTTTCCTTTGAAGGGTGGCTGGCCTCTCCCTTAGAGATAAGGTGAGGAGTGCGGCCATCCGGGAGGGGCTCAGAGTAGAGCTGCTGCTCCTCCACATCGAAAGGAGCCAGTTGAGGTGGCTCAGGCATCTGATTAGGATGCCTCCTGGCCGCCTCTTGGGTGAGGTGTTCCGGGCATGTCCCACCGGGAGGAGGCCCCATGGTAGACCCAGGACGCGCTGGAGAGATTATATCTCTCGGCTGGCCTGGGAATGCCGTGGGGTCCCTCCGGATGAGCTGGTGGAGGTGGCTGGGGAGAGGGAAGCCTGGGCTTCTCTGCTTAGGCTCCTGCCCCCGCGACCCGGCCCCGGATAAGCGGGATTGGATGGATGGATCGGATGGATGGATGGATGGATGGATGAATACATTATTGAGATTTGGTTAAAAAGTGAAAGGTGAAAAGTCATCTTCTTAGGTTGTTTTCCACACCATCTCTCCAAACTTCTCAGACAAGCAGCAGATTAACTATTTTTTGCTCTGAGCTGATAGTACACATAAGCTCACAATTCAACACAAAGCACAGCCTAAACCCATGAGAAACATGTATTAGCTGTATTAGGCTATGTGCCTGGAGTACACGTTAAAAGGCTGTCTGATCACAACCATTTCACAATGAAATAAAATGTTGACAAGCAACATGTCTCTTTTCACTCTCTGTGTATACACCACTACTGCACTTCAATCATTAGTAATTATCAAACTCTGGCTCTCTCTCACATAGTTTGCCTTTTGTCCTGTCTCTCTCTGCTCTTTCCGCTTTCGCCTCTCTCCCCAACTAGTTGCTGCAGATGGCTGCCCGTCCCTGGACCTGGTTCTGCTGGAGGTTTCTTCCTTCCCACCATCACCAAGTGCTTGCACATATGGGGTTGTGTGATTGTTGGAGTTTCTTTCTAATATTGTAGGGTCTACACCTTGCAATATAAAACACCTTGAGGCAACTGTTGTTGTGATTTTGTGCTATATAAATAAAATTGAATTGAACATGTTTACATTTTTTTTTTATATAAACGGTATGTGTAATCTAGCCATCTAACAAAGTTTAACTTGATCTGAATATAAGCTGATTATAGCCTTGATGGCAAGCTACCATTTAGTCATTGCTACTCAACAGAAAATTGCTTTGTGGGATATGGATGATTAAAAGAATATCATAAATATCGTAAATATTTCAAATCTATAAAAAGACTTGAATTTGCCCAGTAATGAGAACAAGCGCCCATGAGTAAAGCTCATGGGCGCTTGTTCTCAGAGGTTCGTGATAGACATACATTGCTTGAAGCCACATCACAATGGCCTTTCCTTTCACATTCCTGCATTTGTAAAACAGATCAAATACCACGTCCCCTAAAAATAATAAAAGCACAGGTCAGGGATGCTGGGGAAGCTCAGTGGATGAGCGGGCGACCATCTAAACTACATGCCTGTGGTGTCGGAGGCCGAGGTTTGCATCTTGACCTGTGGCCCTTTCATGTCTGTCTCCCCCTATATCTCTCTCCTCACTGTGCACTATTTGATAAAGGCTAAAAGAAAGCATGGCTTGGTATAATTTGGGGAAACTGACCTAAAAGTAAGCGCACAAAAAAAGCAGTAAGCAAAAAACAAAAAAGAGAGCCATTTTCAAACAACAATTGTGAGGACATTCTTGCTTTTTCCACTGGGTTAAATCAGACCAGCAGACCTAGTTCATTATCTCCAGTGCCACCTTTGAAACTGTCCCTCCCTCAGAGAAGAATGGTCCTGTGGCCACAGTTGGCCTTTGTGGCTTAATCATCAAATAGAAATAATATCAGTTACATAGGTGTGTGGAACCCCTGCCTGAGGCTTTGATAGGTGAGAGCGTCTGCTTCACTGTCACCAGACCGAAGCTCAGGGGAATTCACACCAAACCTCCCACCTAGAGCGTCACACTTACACATACCCTGCCGTACAGGGGGACCGAGTATGAGGAGAGTAGCAAGAATATTTGCAGCAGAAAACAGGGAGAAAAGGGGAAGGGACTGGATTAAGTATATGGAAATGTGTGAAGAACAGGCGTGAGACTGTGCTGCGGCTCCCCTATTGTTTTCTCATTAGTGAACTGTATATGTGACTCTGGATTCAAGCTGTTTCTGTGCAAAGCATGCACCATCAGTATGCAAGGCCGATAGAGAAAAGCAGCTTAGTGCTTATTACTGCAATGACACCTAGCAGGTGAGTTTTGAATATGCATAAAATGAATATCACACATTTCCAGCTTTAATATTATCATTTGCACTCTAGAGTTCAACAGGCAGTCACATTCTGCAAAGTTGTGAAATCAAACTAAAATCTATTGCATACTCGGTTTGCAAAATATTTGAAACTGAAGGTCAGGGAATAGCAGGAGGCATACATTGTTTGTTTTTACATAGCCACATTACAAATTTATACATATCACAACCAAAAAAGTTACAACACTGTGTAAAGTGTGCAAGAAAAAACAGAAAATATGTGTTTATGACATTTACAAATCATTGCATTCTGTATTACTTACATGTTACACAGCATCCCAAATTTTTTGGAAATGAGGTCATACTTGTTAGGTGATATAAGAAATGTCTTTGACCGTTGCAATTTTGTGTTGAGTACTGTTAAACTATTTAACTTCTTACCCACACAGTCCTTCATGTAGTGGTAAGCCATTACATGCCTTTCTTAAACACTCTCCCTGCTACTCTCACTAGGCCCTTACTGTTGGTCACAGTTTGCATACATTTTGGGCATAATATTTCATAATAAAATTTTGTTTTTGACAAAGAGGGATTGTAAACCTAGAAAACTTATAGGGACAAGATTTTTATCTGCCATGGTCACAGAATGCCAGCAGAAAACTGTTTAATAAATGATAAATCAGCATGTGGTATATCTGAAATATTGCACAGAGACAGAATATGACAATATGGAGCCTTTCATTCAGTACGGTCAGCTTAACACAGAGAAGTAGCAGTAGTCTTAAAATTTTCCATTACAGGCTATGTAGACCACAATTTCTGACAAACAACTGAAATGCAATTTAAGTGCAGACTTTCAGCTTAAAATGTTTTGGTTTTAACAGTAATATTGTATATTTGTAAGTTTTAGGAACTATTTCGTTTTAGCCACTAAACCATACAAGGTCAGTAAAAGAAAGGCATAATTTCTCCTCCAGAATATTAATCCTGTTTGTATAAACAGAGAAGTACAAAAAAATCCAAAGAAACAAAACAAAGAAAAATACAGAAACAAAAGGAAAAAGAACAAGCTCCCATCTTATTGATAAAGGGCAATCTGTATACAGTGCTGTGAAAAAGTATGTTTTGCACGTGTCATGCTTATGTAGTTCAGATCATCAAACAAATTTAAAGATTAGGCAATGATAAACCAGAGTAAATACACCAACTGATGATTTAATTTATTAAGACAAAAACACTATCTAAACCTGCCTGGCCCTGTGTCAAAAGGCAATTTCCCTTAAAACTAATAACCGGTTGTGCCACACTTGGCAGCAAGAACTGCAATCATGTGATAACTGACAGTGAATGTTTCACATTGCTGTGGAGGATTTTGGATCACTCTTCTTTGTAGAATTGTTTTAGTTCAGCCATATTGGAGGTTTATGGACAAGAACAACCGATTTAAGGTGATGCCAAAGCATCGTAGTCTGGCTTAAGACTGGATTTTAACTAGATATATTTGGATAGCATTGTCCCCTTAAGAAATGGAACCATTTTAAAAATTGCATTTTATATATTTGTTTAATAATGAAATTTGTTTGATGATCTGAAATACATCAATTGAGCATAGCATGACCACTGACTGGTGAAGTGGATAACACTGATTATCTCTTTATCGTGCCACCTGTCAGTGGATGGGATATATTAGGGAGCAAGTGAACATTTTGTCCTCAAAGTTGATGTGTTAGAAGCAAGAAAAATGGGAGAGCATAAGCATTGGACCGAGTCTGGGCCCAATTATGGGTCAGAGTGTCTCCAAAACTGCAGCCCCTGTGGGGTGTTCCCGGTCTGCTGTGGTCAGTATCTATCAAAACTGGTCCAGGAAGGAACAGTGGTGAACCAGCAACAGGGTCATGGACAGCCAAGGTTCATACATTTGGGGAGTGAAGGCTGGTTCTGATAGAAAAGTGTCAGAAGACACACTGCATCACAATTTGCTCTGTGTGTGTTGTGATTCTGCATACAGTAGCTGCAGACCAGTTAGGGTGACCATGCTGACCCCTGTCCACCACTGAAAGTGCCAACAATGAGCATGTAAGCATCAGAACTGGACCACAGAGCAATGGAAGCTGGTGGCCTCATCTGATGAATGACGTTTTCTTTTAAATCACATGGATGACCAGGTGCATGTGCATCACTAACCTGGGGGACACCTGGCACCAGGATGCGCTATGGGAAGAAGGCAAGCCAGCAGAGGTAGTGTGATGCTTTGGGCAATGTTCTACAGGAAAAACTTGGGTCCTTCCACCCATGTGGATGTTACTTTGACACGTACCACCTACCTAAGCATTGTTGCAGATCATATACACCCTTTGATGGAAACTGTATTCCCTGATAGCTGTGGCCTCTTTCTGCAGAATAATGCGTCCTTCCACAAAGCAAAACTTGTTCAGGAATGTTTTGATGAGCGCAACAAGTTTGAGGTGTTGACTTGGCCTCCAAATTCTCCAGATCCAATCAAACATCTGTGGGATGTGCTGGACAAACAATCCAACCCATGGAGGCCCCACCTCGCAACTTATAAGATTTGAAGGATCTGTTGTTAACATCTTGGTACCAGATACAGCAGCACACCTTCAGGGTCTTATCAAGTCGATGCTTCAGTGGGTCAGAGCAGTTTTGACAGAAAAAGAGGGACTAACACAATATTAGGCAGATGATCATAATGTTATGCTTGACTGGTGTATGTAAGTGTGCCAAATATGCAACAAAACAAGCGATCGTGAAGGGGACAAATACTTATTCAGAACTGGGCAAATAACCTGTTTTTTTTTTTTTTTTATAAATAACATCTGCAAGTATAGTAATAGAAATTTTGTTTAGTTTAAAAGTAACTGATTTATATTTAGCTTATTGCTTGTTTTTTCACTTTTTTAATGAATCATGTTCTTGTTACAGCTGCCAAGTCCAGTGGCTCCAATAGTCTTATTTCTGTCTGATCTTCTATAGCATGAAGCATGTGCTACCATCAGTAGTTGCTAACTGAATCCATTTTAACCCATTTAGCACCTCTTGTCTGCCTTGTAGTCGCTAATATGCCTGTGTATGTGTGTGTGTTCTTCCTCAGTGTACACATCTGGTGTTTGAGCTGCAGGGTCACAATGACAAAATTCTTCAAATGGTAAGAACATGCAGAGGATGAGAGCTCTGTGTGTGTGTGTGTGTGTGTGTGTGTGTGTGTGTGTGTGTGTGTGTGTGTGTGTGTGTGTGTGTGTGTGTGTGTGTGTGTTTGGGTACCTTTGGTTATAGATCACTGTAAGAGCCAAGTATAATCTCGTAAAAAATAGTGACAATAACGATTTCAAAACTGTCTCTATGACCCTTACTGTATTTTAAACCAAATCATTATGTAGAGTCACATCAGTTTTACATCTTACAAGAATCTAAAAAGTATCACAAGAATGTGAAAATTTAATCTTGAATCTAACCCTACAGCAAGTGGGAGGAAAAAAAAAAAAAAAAAAAAAAAGCAGTATTCCTTACATATGTTTTCTCCAAAATCAAGTATGGCTATTCTAAAAAAAAATAATAATAATAATACTTCTGTTTTCTTTTTATTATTATTTTTTTTAATATTTTTTTTAATTAAAAAAAAAAAAACTCCTGTTTTCTATACTTGCACACTTTATATTACATTTTTTATTTTAATTTAAATTTCACACACCAAAAAACCAAGACTTAAAAACAAATAACGACAAACTGAACAAAACTGGAAAATTGCAATTACTGTACAAGCAGGGGCGAAAGTAAGCCGGTACGGTCCGGTACTGCGTACCACTAAAAGATTCTGTGCCGGTACACAGTACCGGCAAAAGTTGGAGCGGCTGTCTGCCGTAAAGCCGTCATTCAGAACCGGTTACGGCTGTACTTTGGGTCAGAATAAATCTGCTAGCAATAAGCAGTCTAAACCACGACGTAATCAGTTAATAAATTGCTTTTTTTTTCTCATTTCAAATTGTTTCTGAACTGTTCGTGCTATGCTGGTGCCTCAAATCTCTAGCTTCTCTCCCCTCAGAGATCGAGGACAGCCACATAAACTGCACTGCATCCGTTGTACTTACTGGACGGATGCAGTGCATTTTATATGGCAGGCTAGACCCTCCTATTTTGATTAACACCTCGTTGGGCCAATCATGTAATTGGCTGCACCAAAATCAACCGAAAAGCCACGTGACACCCCCTGGTTATTATTGGCTCTGGAAAACCCATTTCTTAATATGATTGGCCAAATGAGTCAATCAAAATGGGAGGGTCTAGCCTTTCATATAAAATGCACTACATCCCGGAGGACAGGACAACGACGTGGGTTTTCCAGAGCCAATAATAACCAGAGGGCGTAGTTTTTTCAGGTGCTTTTGGTTCAGCCAGTTAACAGGTTAAAACGTTCACTGCTACGTTTAATGTCGGTCTGCTTGTTACAAACTATCTAAATTAAAAGCAAGTAGAGATTGTGTGTGGGTAAGTATGTATGGGCATGTATGAGTATCTGTGTATAAATGTGTACACGGGTGTCTGGGTGTGTTTGTATGTATGGCTGGACCTGGGTCTGGGCCTTGTGCCTTGCCTCCTGGCCGCTCCTTGCTGGTTGCCTCCCCCCCCCTACCCCCCTGGGATGGGGGTGCCTCGGGGTTCCTGGGTGGGGCTGGGTGTTCTGGCGTGGGTACTGGCCTGCCCCCCTTGGGGGTGCGGTGCGGGGCTGCGTTGGCTTCTTCGGCGTGGGGGGGGGCTCTGTGGAGGGTCGGGCGGTCCTTGGGTGCCGTGGGCCCGGGAGCCCTGCCGCCGGCCAGTGCAGGGGGCTGGCCGCTGGGGGGGGGCTGGCTTCTCATCGCCTTGGGTTCCCTGGAGCCCTCGCTCCTCGACTGGGGGGGCTCCGTCTGAGACCACCCTCTCCCGTCTGCTGGGGTAGGTGTGCGGTTGTCTTTGGACTGAGTGGCCGGGGGTCTTCCTGGCCCTTGGTGGGCTGCTGGTGGCCTGGGGTTCTGGGGGCTTTCCGTACCTGCCTCTGGCTTCTGATGGGTGGAGCTGCAGCGCTTTGCCCTCATTGGTAAGTACGTTCCATGACACAGACACAAACATGACACAGACACAAACGCCCACTCAATCACAACTCAACAAAATTGTTGGTGTGCGTAACATGCTTTGTTAGTTTTGTTTTTCACACACAAATTTATTTTTGCAAGTATTGATAGTATTTTTTTATATGTTAAAGTGATGAAGTATCTGATTAATAGACTTGTGCTCTTTCCCCTTTTTTTTTTTTTGCTCCCTTTCTCTCTCCCTTTTTCTTCTCTTTATTTTCCTCTTCTTCAGCCTGTCAGCTCTGGCTGTTACATAGTATGTGGAAAAATAACTCAGATAAATAAAATAAAGGGTTAAAACAACAACAAGAAGAGCCTAAAAAAAAAAAAAAAAAAAAAAAAAAAAAAAAAAAAAAAAAAGCAAGTAGAGATTAACTAATTGTGCTTCATGTTATTCTGCTAAATTTCCACAACACAGCACAGTTCAAAAACATTGCTTATGACCAGAGATTTCATTTACGCTACATGGGAGCGCATTCACCTCCAAAACACAGTGGTTGCCAAGAGGATTGAGGTTTGCGAAAGTTTGGTGGTTATTTCTGTCCAGAAGTTTTGTATTGGTGGACAGAGCCAGAATGCGTGCAAAACCTATAAGTTGAATATTAAACAATTAAATACAGAGATATAAATAGCTAAAAGCATAAAAAAATCAGTGTGCAGATTTATATAAACAAAAACAACAAAACTGATAAAGACTAAATGTGCAAATGACAACAGCAATCAGCCACAAACAAACATTTCATTTAAGTACATATTTTTGGAATATCCATCCATCCATTTTCTTCCACAGGGGGGCTGGAGCCTATAGTGCCATAGGTAGAGAGGCAGAGTACGCAGGGCTAACACAGAGAGACAGACGACCATTCACACTCACATTCACAGCTATGGGCAACTTCGAATCACCAATTAACCTAACCCCAGTAACTGTGGGAGGAAACCGGAATACATGTAGACAACCCACGCAAACATATCACAACCAACATGCAAACTCCACACTCCACACAGAAAGGCCTGGGCCAAGGTGGAATTGAACCCAGGACACTTCTTGCTGCGACAGTGCTAACCACTGCGCCAATGTGCTGCCTTTATTTGAATATTTAATTTATTATTTACTTAAATCACAGAGTGGCATATAGTCAGTGACCCGGTTCACCTGATTCAGTTTCCAGTCAGTCTGTCAGTCACTTGGTTTCAGTTGAACAACCTGGGTGCAGTGTTTTCGGTAAGTCCACTACTCTGCTGTCCACTCGCCTTTTGTGCTTAGTAGCAGCAGCTAGTCCAGTGGTTCTCAAATCCAGGCCTCGTGACCCAGTGTCCTGCAGGTTTTAGATGTGTCTCTGCTTCAACACACCTGAGTCAAATATAGAAGTCATTAGCAGGACTCTGGAGAACCTGACTGCATACCGAGAAGGTAATTCAGCCATTTGATTCAGGTGTGTTGAATCAGGGACACATCTAAAACCTGCAGGACACTGGGCCACGAGGCCTGGATTTGAGAACCACTGAGCTAGACAGAGGATATATGATCTGGGTTAATGTAGACCTCAGATTCATGTTTCATGATTCAGCAGGAAAATCCAAATGAGTAACTTGGGCGATTTAGGAACCGGGCAGCACTAATTTGCACCCAAGCCTCTCTGCAGCAGCCACTCAGCTCAACAGTTGCCCCTCTTGTGCCTGAGGCTCCAGTGATAAGGACAGGTTGACTTAGTTTGCCCCTTACTCACCAGCCTGCTCCTTGCCACCACTGACCACAGCATTTACCTATGCACCAGCCTTGTCATTAGCCTGCTCTCCGCCACCACAGCTGCCTGCTTCCTGCATTTGGAAGTATTGCTCTCTGCAGCAGAAGTGGGATCGACAGCCCGGGATCATCATCACCTCTGACCAGCTGTCATCAGCCCTTCTGGACCTCACTCTGGGATTTACTGACACTCTGCTGCCTAGCTTCCCAACCTCGATGTAGTCACTGCCCAGCACTCCCAGTGGCTTCGAACCAGGAGTGAACGAAACATAAAAGCTGTATTTTCTCTTTCTCAACTGGGTACTGTGGATTTTGAGGTTGCTGTTGCTGAGCCTGACTGCCACGACTATTTTATGAGCCGGTAAATTTAAGAACTGAGGTGACTGTTTCAGAACTGGCCAATATAGAGACATTTATTCCTGTGCTTCAACTTTTAATTGCTTCAATGATCAGTTTAATATGGACACTTTGTTTATACTTGTTCATGAAGCTCTGTGAAATATTCACTGTTTCTTTGTGATAACCTTATTCATGTTTATACCATACCATACAGTACCATATACCATGTTTGATACCATGAACTATTAACAGAACCTAAATAATGTGTGTATTTAATGTAGAATGTAGTACTTTAGTTAATTAATCATTTATAAAGTATAAAAATTATGTCATTAAACATGTTATATATGTTTACTAAACAAGACATGTTTGTAATGATAGATAAGATCATAAGATGATTTAGGCCAGCTATACTGCTAAAAAACATCTGGCTTAACATAAACCACTGATCAAACTGCTCAGTAGCCATCATGGTGGTGACGGTTATGGGGGTTTTCTTTTGCTGAAAAGTAATTTATTATTGTTATGCTCATAGCTTCGACCATCTGAGCAGGACGTTATCTGTGCAATGATCTAATAATCATCATATGCAATACTAATGGCCCAGCACAAGGTACAAGGTACATGTTATGGGCATGCTCACAAAACAATGACCTCTGCAAAGCAATTATATTTCATATTTACATCTGCATTGCTGCAAAAATCTGAGCAGTAATAGGCAGATTTATTTTTTGTTTCCTTTTATAGTTTTTTTTCTTTTTTCTTCATTCTAGCCCTTAAGTGAAAAAAACAAACAAACAAATTACTGTGATGTGTAGAGTCACTTCAGTCCACATCTTACAAGAATGCAAAAAATGTAACAGAATTAACATCACTGAGTGTCAGACAGGCAGTTTTTCTTAAGGTAGAGCAGTATCAGACTATTATTCCCTTGTTTGTTGCTCTCTCTTCTACTTCCATCGTTCAAATCCATCCTCCTTCATCTTTGTCTGTCCCGTGAGAGAGCTTGTTTACCATGTAAGAGAGAAATCATATTTGGGGGCTTATAGCTGAGGCCGAGTGCTCCCCAAGGAGGAGCCTATTACAACAGTAAGAGTGGATTAATTAGAGAGCGTCTCTGCAGAGCCGAGCTGAGAGTCTTGCCTGGTCAAAGGGGAGGCATTAATCGCTTCTCTTCACACAGGTAACAGGCTCAGCCCCGAGGGCCCCAGCGACCCAGCCAATTAATAGGGCCGGAGGTACAAGCCCACCCCACTTTATCGCTTTTTGCCCTCAAGACATTTTATGAAGAGAGAGGGAGTGTATGGTTGAGTTTTTATTTCACCTTTATTAAAGCTGGGCTTTAAAGCTACACAATGAGTGACTTTTACAATGTGTTAAACAATTTAATCTGTCAACGCACTCTCTGTACTGAAGTCAGAAAAAGGGGAAAAAGATGCAATGTGGAGAATGTCAATAAGTCCACATGATAAATTGAAATGATGAGCTGCTAAGATAACTCAACTTACAATTTTGACTTAAAATTCTAACTGGAAATTCCCAAATTCCTAATTAGTAGTGACATTTAGTTATTAGTGGCAATGCCTTGTGCCTTCTTCGTTTCCCTCCACAAATGGACAATATTATAAACATTAGATCACTTTTTTACAGATGGAATTTTCACATATTTGTGTAACCACACTGTGGCTGTGGAAAATGATATGCCCTTTTAAATTAGAGAAGCTTCTGCATGTGCCTTGTTCCTTGCCTTACCACTGAGCTCTAAACTCTGCTGAATGAGAGACTGCAAATGTCTTAGCGGACTTGACACAGGTCATTTTTATATTTTTAAACCAAATGTCTACTTTTTCCAGTGTCAATAAAAACTACCCCCCCCCCCCCCCCCCCCCACACACACACACACCTTCCAAAATGGATATGCTATACTTCCCCATTTTTGTTCACTCTTTCTTGCCCTTTTTCTCTGTGGATAAATCAATGTCAGTGTCCACTCCTGTATGTATGTTTGTTGAGCAGAATGTGATGGAAGGAGGTGATGACAGACTATAATTCCACTCCTAAAAATATGAACAAGTATTTCTTTTTATTTATATTGATCTTCTGGCACTACAAGAACACAAAACTAACAGAAAAAGCTTAAGTCATCAATAGTGGAACTTTTACCTCACTTTTCCCCTTGGTCTATACCTTCACAGAAAATAATGCTAACACTTCATTGGATGTCTGGGTAATGAAGACTTTTGTGGAGTATGGCTTGACTATGAGGATAGAATAGAATCCCTATCATCCTTTTTTCACTAACGCAAACCTTTGTAGTGCTAACATTTAGCATGCACTTCCTTGCCAAATTTCCACTCCCTCCTCCATCTCCTCTTGTGTCTCTTCCTCTCTCCTTCTCTTTCCCTCAAGACTTTCATTAAAGATTGCAGGGACTCCTGCTGAGTGCAGCACAGGCAGACAGGCAGGCAGAAAGACAGGCATAACAGAGCGACCGTGGGTTAGCTGCATAGATCTGAAGCCAGTTTCAACTCTTCATGCCAGTAATCTATAAAGAGAAGCAGAGAGGGAGAGAGGAGGAGGAAGGTGGGGATGTATGTGTGTGTGTGTGTGTGTGTGTGACTGTGTGGTGTGTTTTTCTATCCTGGTGGGGTCCATGACTTGACAAATAAACCACATTGTGGGGACCAATTTTTCCCGTGGGGACTGAAACCTGGTCACAGGCACAAGCATCGCACTGAATAGAAAACAGGCTGCTGATATGTCTGGTCATTCCCCAGGAAGTTTTCATGACTTTGTGTATTCCCTAGTGGTCGTGGATGGTGTTGCAGTGTGTGAACTTACAACTTGGGGTAATTTTTTTGAAAACGTGTATAAATGTCATTTAGTATTCTCTAGCCAACACTGGCCAAACAAGCATCTGCAAGGAGAGAAGGACCAAACCAAAGACTGAACCAATTACAGTTGAGTCCTCTGGTGACACTTTAAACAGCCAATAAAATTCTGAATTTGACAACACGCACCTGTATGTGTTTCATTTGGCCTCAACAAATCACTTTTCCAATTTTAACCTGGACAGTAATAAGTAAGAAATAAACAAATGCTGTGGCTCCATTATGTTCTATATCCAATCATAGATAATTTAAATAAAAAATGAAGAAAGAAAAAAAAATATGGCGAGGATGAAAACCTTTTAATTTTTAGAACTAACCCTATGGTACACAGTATCATCTTGTTGTTTTGGGCAATCCCTTTAGAGGTCACCACATCTGCCTCAATCTCACCCTATCCCCTAGCATCCTCTGTCACATCAAACCTTTGCATATCCGTCTTCACTACATCCATGGATTTTTTCTCTGTGGTCATCCTCTTTTCCTCTTGCCTAGCAGCTCCATATTCAAGGCCCTATGGTCAGTATGTCCACTATCCCTCCTCTGCACGTGTCCAAACCATCTCAATGTTGCCTCTCTAACTTTGTCTCCAAACCACTCAACCTGAAATGTCACTCTGATATATTCATTTCTTATCCTGTCAATGATGTAATTCATAACACCATTTTAATTTTAAGGGAAACTCCATGGCTTAGCAATTATACTGTAATAACTTTAGAGAAAGATTGACAGTAACAATTATTGAAAATCAATAATTAAAAATCAAAACTTAAAGCACTGTGTGAGACCACTCACATCATCTCAGCCTTGCCTCTCCGCAGATCCCACGTACATGTATTTAAACTCATCTTCCATCCATGCATCTTCACTGTCACTCCTGTCTCCCGCTCATGCACACACATATTCTGTCTTGCTTCTACTAATTTTCATCTCTTTCACCTCTTCTCTCCAGAGCAGACCTCTACCTCTCCAGGCTCTCTTACACTTGCTCCAGATCAGTGTTAACCCTCTGGGGTTGACGGATGCACTGGAGCATCCAAATGACATCACTGATTTAAGCTGGCATAGCAGCAGGACAGTTTTTAAATTGTGTTGATAGGTCAAGTAAAACAAGAGTTATAATCAATAATTCACACCATCCTGGGCTGCAGCACAGTGGCACGGTGCTTAGCACTGCTGCCTCACAGCTAGAAGAACAGCTAGAAGGTCTGGGTTCGAATCCAGACCTTCAATGAATGGTTGCCTGTCTCTCTGTGTTGGCCCTGCAACAGGCTGGCAATCTGTACAGGGTGTACCCTGCCTCTTACCCTATGACAGCTGGGATAGGCTCCAGCCCCCCCCCCCCCCCCCGGGCGATCCTCAACAGGATAAGCGGAAGTGAATGAATGGATGCAATAACTTCACAACACCCCCTTTCCCATTGGTTGAAAAATGCACCACATCGATCAATCAGAAAATTTTACAGCGACAAGTTGCATTTGGTTACTGAGGAAAAGGTGAAAAGGTGCTGAAAGATAGATAATACTGATGGCAAGTTTTGCCTGTGATTGGCCTCTCAGTCTTTTGGTGGGCAAGAACTGTTTTTTTTAGAGTTGCACAAATAATTGTTATTGTGACACCTTCTGTAAACAGTTGTACAAAAAAACCTACTGCATTTCCTGTATTTTAATGTAAATAGTATATAACTTTGTTGTTTACTGTATTTGTATGCAATCTAAAATAAAATCTAACTTTTTCTGCTCCTATTTAATGTTTTTAGAACGCAGCAAGTAATTTAACTTCACATACCTTACAGTACCAGTCGAAACACACTCACTTTTAACTATTATATATATATATATTATATATATATATATATATTATATATATATATATATATATATATATATATATATATATATATATATATATATATACACACACACTTAATAAAAAAATAAAACTATCCATCCATTCTGTTCCGCTTATCCTTTTCAGGGTCACAAGAGGACTGGAGCCTATCCCAGCTGTCATAGGGTGAGAAAATACAAAACAAAACTCGTAATATTGCACATTTCCAAATGCAACAATCATTGATGTTTAAAATTTGATTTTACCTTTTGTATGAAAACCTTAGTAGTGCGCTTAAATAATAGAGGTGTGAAGTGATATGAAATGAAAATAAATGTACCTTGAGTTTTAAATGAAGTGCAGTATTTGAGACAACAAAAATTAAATTCCATCACTGACCATTTTAAAAACTGCATATGAAATATGTCATTTTATATATATTTATATGAGTGTGTGTGTGTGGGTGTGTGTGATGTCAAAATGAAATTACACTAGTTTCATGAGCTACATTAGCAAATTTGTTTACTCACGAAAGTTAACATTACTGTTGGCTAAATCATCCCACGGTTTTTGACCTTTAAATGAGCTTGAGATGAAAACACTGTATGCGATAGTTTATATCATAAGATTAAAATCTTATGTTTTGTCTTTTCTTTTAAACAGATTTGATGTTTTTTTTCTTTTATAAATCAACTGAAAAACTGGTGTTTGATTTTAAAATAGTTTTATTTCCAACATGTTCAAACTAAGACAACTAAAACACTAGTTAAATAAAACATAAAAGTAGCATCTTGCTCAACTTTAGAAAAGTTCTCAAATTTGACAGCAGTGAGTACAAGTGTTTAATTGTATGCTTACCTATTATATTTTAGTATCATATCTATTTTAGAGACATGTGTCAAAGTCTGGATTTGATACAGTCTTCATGCAATCTAATATTTCTGCCAGTATAAGTTTGATTTAATAGAATAGCTGACACCACTGTAAAGACATAATATGACTGGCCCCACAGTCGGTAGCTAGACCATGATTCCTCACCAATATGTCAATATGTGCTAAATTACCAGTCCACATGGGTGCAAAAATTAAGCCAAAAAAAATAAATAGGAGTTTTTGATGTTTCAAGTCATTTTCATGTTTACATACATTTATCATGAATTTAGCAGTGAGGTAGCTGTGAGTCAATGGACCACATGGTGCTGTAAAAGTGTGTGTGTGTGTGTGTGTGTGTGTGTGTGTGTGTGTGTGTGTGTGTGTGTTAGACTGGGAGCTGTTGGAGGAATAAGGAGGTCGTGGGATGAAGAGAAGTATTTCCATATGAAATGCATGGACACCTGGATGAGTGCCACTAATCTATGGCTGAGAGGTGCAGCATTTTTAGATGGTAATAATAGTGTCATGCACACAGCCAGGGTTTCAGGCAGCATTCAGGAGGGGAAGCCCCTCTTACTCAGTCAAATCTGATGTGATGCCAAAACTAGTTCAACTACTATTGCACGGGTCAGTTTTGTAGTTCAGTTTAACCATACTTAGTATAGGTGTAGGATACCAGTGAATGACTGTTGTCTTGTAATCATACAAGGAACCTTTAATATAGGAATCATTACAAAAAAAAAAATGTGACTGAATGTTCTGGAAAAGTTTAGGGATTGTTTTGTAAATTCATGTTCAGGGCTGATATGGAATGGTTTGAGTGAATCCTGCCCCAAATGGTTACCTCAATAAGCATTGATAACTCCATAACAGCCCCAATAGTATCTCATTTGGACAAGTGTGGACAATATTTATTAGAATCAGAACCCTCACTGTGATGTCAGACTCTATAAAGGGAAGTCAAAATGGCAGTGGCAGCAGCAGATCACACAGCCCAGCCCAGCAGCAGAAATGTTAGCAAGAAGTCCTTGGCTCAGACCTCCTTTCTAAAGTCCCAAGGTATTCCCTCTACTATCCCTCCATCCTGTAGACAGCTGTAAATCGAGAAACCATGTACTGTGACTGACTTCACCAAGTGCCATCATACAGCAACTTTACCCCAAAGATCAGGGCAAAGTGATGAGGACAGAGGAATACAAAAAGCCTGAGGGCAGCCCAAGGGTGTTATCAATGCTACGTAAGTAAGAGGAGGAGAATTTTGGTTTTGGATTGTTTTCAGCTCTGCTTGAAGTGACCAGACTCTTAAGCTGTTTTGGCACATGTACTGCAGCCCTAAACTTTTCTAAATATTACTTGGCTCAGTTTCATTAAGAAATCACACAGAAGACTTTTGCAGGTCTGAGAAGCAGAAGCAATAAATTTAAGCTGCTGGGCATCTATCTCTGTTCTCTATTTATATGTCTGCATCTTGCTTGCTTGCCAGGCATTGTATTGGTAGCGCTGGGATGTCAGGCATGACTGAGGTAAATTGTTTATATGGTTCATTGATCAGATAGATGAGCACTGCACCAGAATGCTGTTTAAGCATAATCCTAAAAGCACCAGTCTGATCTAGTAATTCAGTGAAAACAGCTTAAAATTTTTTAACCCCCAAATGACATTTTAAGAAGCTACTTTAAACATGTCATATATACACTATATATGTGCAGAATTATACAACAGCTTCATAAACATCGCAATTAAACAACACAATCAAAGTCTCTGATTTGTTCATTTAATTTACACAAGCTAGGAAAGATAATCAGTACCTCGCTTGTACCATAATAAGCAAATATGCCAACACCCTGTCAAACTTGCCATGAATGTTTATTATGTAGAGGTTCATGGCAGGTTTGCATCAGTACGACATCACGATTTCCCGCTTCAGTTGGTGATTGGCAGTAGTAAGACAATAGCCATCTAGGGTAGTCTGGACCTGGTCTTGTCTATAAAAATGGGTGGACCTTAAGAGGTGTAGAGAAAATCATAGTTTCTTTCTGATAAAAAGTTACAGAAAACCTGCAAGTTCCCCCTTTTCCCATGTGGGCTTCACCTTTAAGGAAAACATAATATTCAAATATGTAGATAGGGCAATCAAACAAAGTAAAGACTTAATCCATGGGATAGGATGGGGGGGGGGGGGGGGGGCTGCCAGTCTGTCACAGGGTTAAAACAGAGAGACAGACAACATTCATGCTCACATTCACACCTATGGGCAATAACACTAACTGCATGTCTTTGGACTGTGAGAGGAAACCAGACTACCCTGAGAAAATCCACACAAACACAGGGAGAGCATACAAACTCCACACAGAAAGACCCAGGCCAATGTGGATTTGAGCGAAGACCTTCTGTGACGCAGCAGTGCTAACCAGTGTGCCACCATGCTGCCCAATAACAAAAATACTAGGGGTGGGACTCGATTAAAAAAATTAATCGAATTAATTAGAAGATTTGTAATTAATTAATCAAAATTAATCGCATTTTAATCACATTTAAATATTTACCATGATAAATATTAATTTAAGTTTGGTTGATGAATGAATAAATATACATAAGCTTAAACTTCAAAATTTTGTTTATTTTCCCACCAGTCTACTACACAGACCAACGAAGGGTGGAAGTGCTCCTGTGATAAGCAAACTTCTAAAATTAAAGTTAAGCATCATAACTGGATAGTTTTATTTAACATTAATGTCTCACTTAATATAGTTGGAAATTAATCATTTGCTCAGCTGTATTCCTTGATGTTAAAATGTGTTCTGCTTGTTTTAACAGCTTATTTTGAATTAAAGAATCAAAATTAAACCACAAAAAGGAGAAAAAGTTCGTTCTCCATTTAACCAGCTGCTTTTACTCAGCTGTGCTTCGCACTCACGTTGCTAGGTGACATGAAAACAAGATGGCGCTGGTGAGGTCAGCAGCCGTCGTACCTGCTCCTACGCTTTGTTTGTATATATTAGGTTTAGCTCTAATTTTGGACTTTATAATTCCGCCTGCTCTGTGTCATATCACGTATGACAGACAGACTCTTTTTAATATCAGAATACAGCACTCTGGCTGTATTCTGACACCTTTTTCTCCCGACCCGACTTGGCCTCGGGAGATCCAGCGTTTCCAGTGGGCCAGCTCAAACAAAGGACGCGGAGCACCCAGGTCACGGACAAGGCCCCGAGGGAAAAGAGCCGGCGTAAGAGAGAGGCTGAGGCGCAGAGCGCACCAAACGTCACTGCCGAGCATCCTGTTGGCTAATGTCCAGTCACTGGATAACAAGCTGGACGAACTCAGGGCCAGGATACAGTTTCAGAGGGACATAAGGGACTGCAACATCATCTGTCTCACGGAGACATGGCTGACTCCCCTCATACCGGACCACGCCGTACAGCCGTCGGAGTTCTTCAGTGTTCATCGCACGGACAGAACGAGTGAGTCTGGAAAATCAAGAGGAGGAGGTGTGTGCCTAATGATTAATAACAACTGGTGTGACAGTAGGAATGTTGTCCTTCTGAAACAATCATGTTCACCTAACCTGGAGCTCCTAACCCTGAAATGCCACCCCCACTACCTGCCCCGCGAGTTCAGTTCGGTCATCTTCAGCGCCGTCTATATTCCACCTCAGGCGGACACAAACACTGCACTATCCGAGCTACATGAGGCTATTTCCACCTATCAGGCTAACCAGCGTGATGCGGCTCTCATCGTAGCCGGGGACTTTAACAGTGCAAACTTGAAAAAGGTGATACCGGAGTTGATTCAACACATCGACTGCCCCACCAGAGGAGAGAGGACCCTAGACCACTGCTACTCTCCATTCAAAGAGGGCTACAAAGCAAAGCCTCTTCCGCCTTTTGGGAAGTCTGACCACACCTCTGTCTTTCTCATGCCGAAATACAAACAACGGCTCAGGCAGGAACCCCCTGCTGTGAGAGAAGTGACACGGTGGTCTGATCAAACAGAGGCCGCTCTGCAGGGTGCGTTGGATTCAACCGACTGGGACATGTTTCGCAGCAGCGCGGGCGGAGACATCGAGGAGTTTACGGAAACTGTTGTGGGATTTATTGGGAAAGTTGTTGAAGACACTTCACTTAGGAGGACCATCAGGACTTTTCCCAACCAGAAGCCGTGGGTGGATAAATCTGTCCGCGACGCCCTGAGGTCCCGCACCGTTGCCTACAACTCCGGCCTCGCCTCTGGGAACATGGAGGACTACAAGGTTGCATCATACAACGTCCGCAGAGTGGTGAAAGAGGCTAAACATCGCTACGGCCGCAGACTGGAACAGCAACTACAACAGTCTGACCCCAGGGGACTGTGGCAGGGACTACGCACCATCACGGACTACAAAGCACCACACACACACCCGGTGAGTGCCGACGCTTCTCTGGCTGATGAACTCAACATCTTCTTTGCGCGCTTTGAGTCGGGAAGCCGACAGCCCGCTGCGCTCCCGGCCGGAGGGGCGGAGACACTCACTGTGACGGAGCGCGATGTGAGGAGGGCGTTTAGACGTGTAAACACCAGGAAAGCGGCTGGACCAGACGGTATTAGTGGACGTGTCCTTAAGACCTGCACTGACCAGCTGGCACCTGTGTTTACACTGATATTCAACCTCTCACTGAAACTGTGTGTGATTCCCACCTGCTTTAAAAAGTCCATCATAGTCCCTGTCCCAAAGAAACCACACCCCAGCAGCCCCAATGACTTCAGGCCCATAGCACTCACCTCTGTGGTGATGAAGTGTTTTGAGAGACTCATCAAGACATTCATCACCTCCTCACTGCCCACCGCCCTCGACCCACTACAGTTTGCATACCGGCCAGACAGATCCACAGATGACGCCATATCCTTCCTCCTCCACAAGACCCTTTCACACATAGACACTGGTAAGGGGAACTATGTGAGAGTGCTGTTTGTAGATTACAGCTCAGCATTCAACACCATAGTTCCCTCCAGGCTGGTCTCTAAGCTGCTGGACCTGGGCCTGGGCCCATCCCTGTGCAGGTGGGTTCACAGCTTCCTGACCAGCAGACCACAGGTGGTACGAGTGGGTCACCTCACCTCATCCTCCCTCACCCTCAACACTGGATCCCCCCAAGGCTGTGTGCTCAGCCCTCTGCTGTACTCACTGTACACCCATGACTGCGAGGCCACGTCAGAGTCCAACGTCATCATCAAGTTTGCTGACGACACTGCTGTTGTGGGACTAATCTCTCACAATGAGGAGACAGCCTACAGGAGAGAGGTCTCCCGCCTGGAGAACTGGTGCCAGGAGAACCACCTCCTGCTCAACATCAGCAAAACAAAGGAACTGATCGTGGACTTCAGCAGGAAGCAGCAGAGGGACTACCATCCACTTGTCATCAGTGGTGCTGAGGTGGAAAGAGTGGACACTTTCAAATACCTGGGAGTGACCATCTCACAGGACCTGTCCTGGACTCATCACATAAACATCACTGTGAAGAAGGCCAGACAGCGTCTCTACCTCCTCAGGCGGCTGAGAGACTTCAAGCTCCCACTCAAGGTGCTCAGGAACTTTTACACCTGCACCATCGAGAGCATCATGCGTGGGAGCATCACCACCTGGATGGGAAACTGCACCAAGCAGGACTTCATGGCCCTAAAAAGGGTGGTTCGTTCAGCTGAACGGACCATCAGAACCACCCTCCCCAACCTGCAGGACATTTACACCAAGCAGTGCAGGCTGAGGGCCATGAAGATCCTAAAACAGCCCAGCCACCCCGGACACTCTCTCTTCTCCCTGCTCCCATCAGGCCGGCGTTACCGCTGCCTGAGGACTAAGACTGAAAGGTTGAAGAAGAGTTTTTACCCACAAGCCATCCGTCTGCTCAACTCTGAGCCCTAACTGGACCATTATTGCACAATGTAAATATTATAATTTAAAAAGTGTGTATAGTGTATAGTATATAGAGTATAGTGTATAGTGTGAATTACTTTTTTTATTTTTATTCTTATTTATATGTGTGTGTATATATGGTTGCAGGTACAAAATACATTTCACTGTGCATTGTACTGTGTATAACTGTGCATGTGACAAATAAACACTATCTTATCTTATCTTATCTTATCTTATGAGCTACGCAGAGGTGAGGGCAGGTGACGCTGATATGAAAGCTTGCCGCTCACTTCCGGCCTTTGCGGTCTTCGTGGGCTGCGAAAGACGTGGGCCGGGTCGATGCGGCCCCTGACTTTGGACATTGTGCATCGATATAATCTGTATGCCTGGAACTCGTGCACTGAGAAACGTTCCATGGTGCAAAGTGCGATTAAAATGCATTACAATTTTTAATTCATTATTTTCCTCGTAATTAATTAATCGAAATTAACGTGTTAAAGTCCCACCCCTAAAAAATACTAAACCAAAATGTATTAAAGTTTGTGTCAAGGTCTCTCGTCCCTCCTGTCTGACCTGCCTTTTCTATCTGTCTTCCCCTCTTGTGCTCTCCCCCTCTCGGTATGTGTGTGGATGTATTGTTTACTCTGATAGCTCATTTCAGAGGTGGGTCTTCCTCCGTGCCTCTCCACCCTCCTGGTGGGGCACACCAGGAAAGTTTTTGATTAACTCACCTGTTTTGCAAGCAGCCATTGTCTGCTGCCTTCTTAAGGCTGAAGAGATTCCTCAGTTGTTACCAGATTTTTGCTTCCACCGTGGTAGTGTAGTTCGGCTCTTTATTCTGTTCCTCTGTCAGAAATCTGGTCCTTGTTAACATCCCTTTGTCTATCCAGACTGCCTACCATGTCGAGGACCCTCTTGTGGAAGAGAATTAAGTGCGTGTGTGCCTGTGGACTTACCTGTGTACCCAGCAGCAGCTAACACTCAGCCAGGACTTCACTACTGTGCTTTGCTGTTAATGACCGATTGTTCCATTCATTCTCTGCATCTTTGTAATAAACCTGTTAAACTTTGATCTTAGAGCACTCAAATAGGCCCATATGGTTATTAACCCCTTAACTGGCAGCAAAAAAATCACCTGACAAAAACTACATAACACCCTCTGGTTATTATTGGCTCTGAACAACCCATTTCATAGCCTATTAACTGGCTGCGTCTGGTCCGCCGGCCGAATGAAGTGCATTTATATGGCAGGCTAGACCCGCCCATTTTGACTGACACCTCATTCGGCCAATCATGTTAAGAAATGGGTTTCCCAGAGCCAATAATACTCAGAGGGCGTCACGTAGCTTTGTCAGGTGATTTGGTGCAGCCAGTTACATGATTGGCCGAATGACGTGTCAATAAAAATGGGAGGGTCTAGCCTGCCATATAAAAGGGACTACAAACGGCCCGTCACCGGGCCCTTGCCAGTTAAGGGGTTAATACCAAAGATCTGTGATGTGCTGAGTTCATTAACAACTTGTATTTGATAAAGATTCAAGTTCTGAAGCAGCTTGTAACATCTGGGTTGTGTTCGGTGGTTAAGAGGAGGCGGCGGGCGTACTTATCAGGCAGCCAAAAACGCACAACCACACTGGTACTGAGAATTCCACAGTGTTGTCCTTTAATAAATGTATGCTTCACCAACCTTATAAAGCCCGGTTGAACGGCTGCTACATTACCACACATGAAAACGAGCAGTGTTCATACAACCCGTGACGATACAAAGAATAAGGAAAAAAAATTAGAGGTCCGCCTCAAGCCAAATGTCCGTCTGCAAATGTTTCTCCTGCGCTCTCTACCGAGGAGCGGTGGGCGCACACTGGTGACATCATTAACGAAAAGCTTAGACTGTCGTAAAGAGACACCACAATTACGACTGTTACAAGCTGCTCACAGAATGTTTAGTCTGTGACAAGTGCAAACCACAGTTTGTCCATAACGGACACCATGTTCGAACATAAGGATGTCCATAAGTGCACATGGCACCAGGACACCCTAGGCCGCAGGTTGATGATCAATTTTGTAATTGTATCATCAGATCTGCGGCCGTATGTTCTGGATACTCGGGTGAAGAGAGGAGCTGAGCTGTCAACTGATCACCATCTGGTGGTGAGTTAGATCAGGTGGCAGGGGAAGATGCTGGACAGACCTGGTGCACCTAAACGTTTGTGAAGGTGCACTCGGAATGTCTGGCAGAAGCACCAGTCCATGAGATTTTCAACTCCAACCTCCGGTAGAACTTCAACAGCATTCCAAGGGAGGCTGAGGACATTGAGTCCGAATGGACCATGTTATGCCCCTCCATTGTTGAGGCTGCTGCTCACATCTGTGGTTGCAAAGTGGTTGGTGCCTGTCGTGGTGGTAAGCCCCGAACCAGATGATGGTCACTGGAGGTGAAGGGAGCCATCAAGCTGAAGAAGGAGTCCTATCAGGCTTGGTTAGCCTGTGGAACTCCGGAGGCAGCTGACAGGTATCGACAGGCCAGGCTGCCAATCGGAAGTGGCCGAAGCAAAAAACTTGGGTGTGGGATGAGTTTGGTGAGGCTATGGAAAAAGACTTTCGGACGGCCTCAGAGTGATTCTGACAAACCATCAGGCGACTCAGGAGGGGAAAGCAGGGCTCCTTTCAACATGGTTTATAGTGCGGGTGGGGTGCTGCTGACTTCAACCGAGGCTATAGTCGGACGGTGGAAGGAAGACTTTGAGGACATCCTGAATCACACTGACATGCCTTCTGTAGTGGAAGCAGAGTCTGTGGATGAGGGAGATGACCTGCCCATCACTGGGGGTGAGGTCAATGAGGCAGTTAAAGAACTCCAAGAGCCAGCTCTCAGACTTGGTACAATTAAATCATATCCCCCTGTTAAAAACAAAAGAGGATGATCTCACACGTTGGAATAGTTTACCTGTATCACTCATGGGGAGAGTTGCCGCCATTAAAATGATGGTTTTACCAAAAATTAATTATCTGTTCTCATTGATCCCTAATAAACCTTCTGTTGCTTGGTTTAAGTCACTAATTAAACCATAAAATTAGCCTGAAAACTTTACAAAGGCCAAAACAGTGGCGGTCTAGAACTACCAAAGTTTTATTTCTATTTCTTAGGGAGCAGATTTCAGTACATGTCACACATAGTTCTTACCGCCTTGTGCATCGCTATGAAAACTATCCTCATGAATTGGAAATAAAAAAATAAACTGTGTATTACTCAATACAGAAATCTATTATTAGATCATGTTAGCTTAGAGAGAATGTCTGCTTCTTCTAAAAAACAATTGGATGAATTTGACTCTCTCTGGTTCCCACTGATCAATTCCATTACTTAGCGGGGGTGGTTGGCTGTGGGCTCTGCTCCCGGTGTGCTTTGTGGGCGGCCTGGGGCGGACTCCGGGGGCCCGTGTGTGTCTGATAGCCCCTAGGACTGGAATCCTGGGGCTGTCTTCTTGTGGTGTCCATGTGCTTATCCTGGTTGATGGTGGTGGGGGGCTTGGATGGGTGCTGCCTTACGGTCTTGGGGTGCGGCCAGGGTGCTTGGGGTGATGGGTGCTGGCCTTTGGCCGGATTGGCTGGGTTTCTCTGTGGGGCGCGAGGCATGGGGTCTGGGGCCTGGGGCTGCCGGTGGGTCCCCCCTGGCACTGCGGAGGGGTCTCCGCTGTCCTGGCGCGCCACCCAGTGGGGTGGGTTGGATGTTCGGTCTGTGTTTTGGGGCTCTGGGGTTCCTGCATTGTGGGGGGGTGGTGGCGGCCATCGTGGAGTGGCTGGGGTGGACAGGGCACCGTTTTCCCAACTCAAGCCAGTTTGTCTTGTCTCTTGTTTGTGTCTCTCATTGAGTGAATGAGTATCTGGAGTGGAGCAGGCTACCCTCTGTGGCTGGGACGGTGGTGCCGGTCTCGGGGGCTGCGGTGCTCCATGGTGCTGTCGCTGGGGCCCCGGGTCCACCTGCACCTGCCCTGTGCTGGGGTGTGGGGAATTGGGGTGCCTACTGAGCCAGCTGGCTCTCTTATTCCAGGTTTCCTGGTCATAAGCCCCCCCCCCCCACACACACACACACACACACACACATACGCACGTACATACACGCACATATACGCACATATACAAACTTCACGTCGCGTGGAGAGGCCACGTGCGGAGCTGCACTTGCCTCTCCATTTTAATTGCATTACAACTATTACAAGTGACAATACATTCTGATACACGTAGGACCTTGGGGGTCAGGCATGTTACTTAGGGGATGATGAGAGGGGGCTGCTGAGGTGGCCCCACTCTGGTCTTGTCTACTGTCAGCCCCCCAATTTTAATTGCATTTTAGGCATTAAGCGTTTCAAGGGGGTGGTGTGGTCGAGCGCTGACGACCAGCAGTTGGATGCGTGAGGCACAGCCGTCCCCTCAATTTTAACTGCATCCTATACATTTCATGCATTCACAAACATGAAAACATACACTTCAACATTTATAATTTGGGTGGGGGTAGGCTGGCAGCGTCCTGGGGTTGCTGTTGGCACGGGGGGGGGGGGGGGGGGGTCTACTTGCCCCAGCTTCAGAGGGTGGGTAGATGTGGATGAATGTGTACCTTTGTGCATTTGTCACAGTCCTCATGGGTGTATTTGGGTGGGTGAATGCGTGTAGGTAGGGATGTGCGTGTTTATGTGTGCACATATGTGGGTGGGTGTGTGTGCGCATGAGCATATGTGGGTGTGTGTGTGTGCGTATGTGTGTGCATGGCTGGATCTGAGTCTGGGCCTTCTTGTTCCTTGCCTCCTGGCTGCTTCTCGTTGGTCGCTCCTACGTCCCCCTCCTCCCCGGGTATCTTTGTGGGTGCCTTGGGGTTCTTGGGCCGGGCTAAATGTTCTGGCGTGGGTGTCGACCTGCTCTCCTGGGGGCTGTGGGCCGGGGTGGCTTGGGCTTATCCGACGGGTGGGGCGGGGGGGCTCTGTGTTATGTTGTGTGGTTCTTGGGCACCTGGGCCCTGGGGCCCTGCCACCGGCCTGCACGGGGGGCTAGTTTCCTGTTGCCTCAAATTCCCTGGGGCTCTTGCTCCTCGACTAGAGGGGCTCCATCTGGGACCTCCCTCTCCTCTCTGCTGGGGTGGGCATGCGGTTGTCGCTGGAATGTGTGGCCACGGGTTTTCGTAGCTCTTAATGGGCTGCGGATGGCTCGGATTTCCTGGGTCCCTCTCTGCCTGCCTCTAGCTCCTTGTAGGCAGAGCAGCAGCTTTCCGTCCTCATTGGTAAGTGCATTTCATGACATGGACACAGACACTAATGCAGGGGTGGGCAATTCCAGGCCTCGAGGGCCGGTGTCCTGCAGGTTTTAGATGTCTCCCTGATCCAACACACCTGAATCAAATGGCTGAATTACCTCCTCAGTATGCAGTCAAGTTCTCCAGAGTCCTGCTAATGACTTCTTTATTTGACTCAGGTGTGTTGGATCAGGGACACATCTAAAACCTGCAGGACACCGGCCCTCGAGGCCTGGAGTTGCCCACCCCTGCACTAATGTAATCACAGCATAACAATATTGTTGTTCTTATACAACCATGCTTCATTTTGTTGTGCCTTTTCCGCATAGTTATTTTTCCAGGTATTGCTTGTTTTTTTTTTTGGTATGTTGTCTTTTTTCTTTCTTTTGTAGTTGCAGCATTTGAATTGTTTTGGTTAGTTTAGTGGTGCTCTGTACTCTTTTTCTGTCTTCTCCCCTTTCTCTCTCTCTCTTTTTTTTTCTTTTTTTCCTCAGCCTGTCAACTGGAATTACATGTATATGTACACAAATAAATAAATAAAATAAAAACACAAACATTAACAAGAAAAGCTTATAGAGACTCTATAGAGCTTATCATGGAAGAATAAATATGTTTGGCACAACAGTGCATTCAGATCAAGATTCTGCTTGCAAACACTGCCAGACATGACAGGCTTTGTGGTGGCAGGGCTCCTGGGGTGGACGAGATTCGCCCTGAGTTCCTGAAGGCTCTGGATGCTGTAGGGCTGTCTTGGTTTACACGCCTCTGCAACATTGCGTGGAGATCTGGGGCAGTGCTATCGGATTGGCAGACCGGGCTGGTGGTCCCCATCTTTAAGATGGGAGACCGGAGGGTGTGCTCCAACTTTCGGGGGATCACACTCTTCAGCCTCCCCGGTAAGGTCTATGCCAGGGTGCTGGAAAGGAGTGTCCGCCCGTTAGTCAAACATTGGATCCAGGAGGAACAATGCGGTTTTCGTCCTGGTCACGGAACGCTGGACCAGCTCTTTATCCTCTCAAGGATATTCGAGTGGGTGTGGGAATTTGCCCAACCAGTCTACATGTGCTTTGTGGACTTGGAGAAGGCATTCAACCGTGTCCCTCGGGGTATCCTGTGGGAGGTCCTGCGGGAGTATGGGGTGTCTGGCCCGTTGTTGCGGGCCATTCAGTCTCTGTACAACTGCAGTGAGAGCTTGGTCCGTATAGCCGGTGATAAGTCAGATTTGTTTCCTGTGGGTCTTGGACTTCATCAGGGCTGCCCTTTGTCACCGATTCTGTTCATAATTTTTATGGACAGAATTTCTAGGCGTAGCCAGGTGGCGGAAGGCTTCTTCCTTGGTGGCCTCAGAGTCTCATCTCTGCTCTTTGCAGATGATGCGGTCCTGTTGGCTTCATCAGGGGTGGCCTCCAGCTCGCAGTGGAATGGTTCGCAGCCAAGTGTGAAGCGGCTGGCATGAGAATCAGCACCTCTAAGTCTGAGGCCATGGAGTGCCCTCTCTGGCTCTGGGACGAGTTCTTGCCCCAAGTGGAGGAGTTCAAGTATCTCGGGGTCTTGCTCACGAGTGACGGGAGAAGGGAGCAGGAGATCGACAGACGGATCGGGGCTGCTTCTGCAGTGATGCGATCTGTCGTGGTGAAGAGGGAGCTGAGTGTAAAAGTGAAGCTCTCGATTTACCGGTCGATCTACGTTCCTACCCTCACCTATGGTCACGAGCTTTGGGTAGTGACAGAAAGAACAAGATCACGAATACAAGCGGCAGAAATGAGTTTCCTTCGAAGGGTGGCTGGCCTCTCCCTTAGAGATAAGATGAAGAGTGCAGCCATCCGGGAGGGGCTCAGAGTAGAGCCGCTGCTCCTCCACATCGAAAGGAGCCAGTTGAGGTGGCTCAGGCATCTGATTAGGATGCCTCCTGGCCGCCTCTTGGGTGAGGTGTTCCAGGCATGTCCCACCGGGAGGGGGCCCCGTGGTGGACCCAGGACATGCTGGGGAGATTATATCTCTTGGCTGGCCTGGGAATGCCTTGGGGTCTCTCTGGATGAGCTGGAGGAGGTGGCTGAGAGAGGGAAGCCTGGGCTTCTCTGCTTAGGCTCCTGCCCCCGCGACTCGGCCCCCGATAAGCAGAAGAGAATGGATGGATGGGATATTGTTAATCATTTGGAAGATGTAGGATTGTCGGCTAATTTGATCACATTTTTCTTTGTAGCAGTAAAGTACATTTTATAGATTTCAAAATTAATTTATAGTTTTTTTTTGGTTTCTTTTTCCCTTTCCTTTCTTCTGGGCAGCACGGTGGCGCGGTGGTTAGCACTGCTGCCTCACAGTTAGAATAACATCTGAAAGGCCTGGGTTCGATTCTACCCAGGCCTGTCTCTCTCTCTGGCATTTGCATGTTCTCCCTGTGTCTGCATGGGTTTCTTCCAGTTTCCTCCCACTGTCCAAAGACATACACTTATTGGGGTTAAGTTAATTGGCCACTCTAAATTGCGCGTGAGTGTGGATGGTTTTCTGTCTCTCTGTGTTAGCCCTGCGACAGGCTGGTGACCTGTACAGGGTGTACCCTGCCTCTCGCCCTATGTCAGCTGGGATAGGCTCCAGCCCCCCTGCGTCTCTGAGTAGGATAAGTGGAAGTGAATGGGTGGATGGTTTTTTTTCTATTTTTTTCTCTCAGCTCTCTGACAGATTCTTTTCGCCAACTTAACCTTTTCATCGTTTCTCCAGGGTGCTTTTGGTGGACCAAGATTGCGCCTGTCAAAACTATTTATATACATTAATAGTTTTGACAGGAGTAATATGGTCAGTAATTTGAGAAATTGCATCAGAGAAACTGTCCATCACTTCATCACATGATGACAATACTGATAATGTACACTTTGAAAATTCACTAATGATTGTATCAGCTGTGCTGGCATTGACGTGATGTTTATTGACAATAGGTTGGCATTTGTTTTGACAAATAAATAATAAACTTCTGAAAATATGCAATAATGATCAGAGACAGCGACTCCTAGAACATTTGTGACTGTGACATCGAGGCCTCTGGAAAAAATCAAACGTATGACCTTTTGCATGGGTGGGCTCAGTCACATGCTGTTTAAAATAAAAACATTCTAATAAACGGAGTAGCTGTTTGGTCTCAGAGTTGTTGCTGTTGTCAATGTGAATAAAAAAAATCACCTGAAATAATAATAGGGTCTCGGAGGATGATATATAGTAAGGAGTAATACAGCAGGAGATATAGAATTAATTACTAAACTTAAATATTCAAAACTCAGATAAAATTGTCAGATGACAGTTAAAAATGTTTTTATACATAACATCAACTAACATTAACTCTTGTTTGTATGGGTGCAGTGTTAGGCTGTAATGTTTCAATCAGCTCTGTGTTACCAGGATCATCAAGCCAGGTGTCAGTAAGAAGCATAAAGTCCAGCTTATTGCTAGTAAGGTTGTCATTAATAATAAAAATATTTTTTGCTAATGATCTGGCATTAAGAAGCACAGGTTTTTAATTGCAGAGTGTGACAGAGGTATTAGTGGATTAAGATAGGGTGGGTTTAATGTGTAAAAGAGCAGAGGGTCTTTGAGGTCTGCAGACTGGCTTGCCATTGCTGACTGGTCTGTTGTTAATTATTAATTAATTATTATTTTAATATGAAAGTAATAATGTAATAAGAGTTGTTGCCAGCAGTTTGTGAAGTCTTGTGGGCTCCAAGCTGGTTGGCCTCCAGGTGGAGTACATTCACTGCCTGCTGGACCATCCTGGATCCTTGGCTGGCTCTATAGGCAGTTGGCTCTGCCGCAGGGTTGGCTATGGACTCTGGACCGAAAGTGGGCAGTTGTTGGTGTTGCATCTTCCCTAGCACCTCAAACCTGTTAGACAGGGCAACGTATCCCAAACGTGGAGTGCGACAGGATTTTCTTCCTCGTCTCTTCTTCCCCTGGATGAAAATCCGTGGATCATCAGGAGCCAACATGGTGCAGGTCCACACTTAGAGCTTGGCTCTGAGCCTGGCTCATGGGCCTTCATTGTAGCTGAAAGTGGCCATGGCTGGCTTCAGATGTGAGTTTACCAAGGGTCTGAGTCATGGAAGCATGGTTTCATCGACATTGCAGGAGATTTCAGCAGCCAGGTAGTCCAGCATGAGTTTACTCTTCTAAATTTGGTAAATGTTGGAAATGTGACCTTCCAGTTGGGCTATTTTCTGGTTGAGACAAGCACATCCAGAGCAGCCAGAAGGGGAGGTTGGTGGTAGCATTGATGACAACTGATACTGGCAAATCTCTTAAGTGAAATCCATCTGTAGCAGTTAGCAACCAAAGGTGAAAAACAATGAGCAGAAGACTACTAACATGTATGTTGAGAGTTAGTTGTAGAAATAAAGAAGTCTTCTGCAAGGACTGGCTCTCTTTCCCACCTCATCGCCCATAAAACTGTGATATTGACCTTAGAGCCACGCTTCCCCCTGTCAATTCTACAGCCTCAATAGGCTGGAATATGAGGCAATGGAAAAATACATCCATGACTCTTTAACAGCGGGGATCATCTGCCCCTCTTTGGGAGCTGGTTTCTTCTGTGAAAAAGGGTTAACATAAAGTTAGGTACCAGGCTTGGTGAAGTAGAAGTAACAGCTAATGAATGATCAGAAGGCCAGTCACTCATTGGATAGGATTTTGGTGTGCCTCTGCTCTACTAAAAGGTCTGGTGTGGGGTGCCATCTCAGCCAAGAGATTCTTGCAGCAATGAGAGAGCTGTTAATAGCACAGAGCTGAGTTGTGTGCATTTGTAGAGCCTACGACATAGCATATACAAGCGGCTGATGCCTCTGACAGCATTTAAAACTGTGCAGGCTGCATCAAGGGCAATATTAAACTGCGTGCATGTCAAGTTACTGCATTAAGTTTCAGAAGGTGTAAATTTAACGCAGACGTTCCACTGTTATGTGTCATGTACACAGATTTTGGCTCGTTGCACATCAGTTCTGTCAGTTTTAATTTCAACTGTATGGATAGCAAAAGCACGTATTTGGCTGGAAAGCCACTGCCTAAAGTCATTTTTCCAAAACTAATCAGTTCTGCAATTCAACTAATACTGAAAAAGCAGCAAACTACCAAAACAGGTCTTTGGGACTACATCAAAGCAAATGGAGGTCTGCAGACTAATGTGGGTCTGTTTGACATGAAAGTGTTGAGAAAATCTTGGTCAGGGGCATCAGCGAATCTCCTTAAACATCATAATATTAACCCCACAGCTGCCCAGTCTAGGCTCTTTGTGTCCCCAGGAAGTTCTCCTGCCTTGAGCCAAATGACTCGTTCAAACAGAATACTACCCCTTGATCAAAGCACAGCACCATAACACTGGCCAAAATATTCTGTTACATGCTGACCCACACACTGATTAGCAAACACTTTCCTTCTTCAAAAGTCCTCTTCAGCACATGTCAGGGTGATGACTCATGAAATGGAATACACAGTGGAAGTCCTGCTCTGATCTTACGCCTTTAGGGACTTACTGTTAGCCTGCAAATACATAATGCTAGTCTACAGGGTCACAGGAATTTTTCTTTTTTTTTTTAATTTAACACTGTTTCAGTGAACACTGACGAATATGGTATGATGCCATTTAGAAGAGTACACAGCAGTGAATCTGAAATAAGCAAGCAAATCAAGGGTTACGGTTGAATGAGTAATTAAAGTAGGTAGTAGTAATTAGGCAATTATTAGTTAAAGTAACTAATATCCCTGTGAAGTCAGTGACCCTAAACCTAGCTACAAAGTAACACTTTTGTGATAATAAATGTAGCTTTTGGTGCATATTAGAATGAACTTTGGAGAATGAATGAAAAACTTGAGAAAACATTTAAAAAAAATTTCACAGCTTTAAGTTGACAAATTAAAAATAAGTTGTATTCACATCTATATACTTTATATAATAAAGAGGAAATCCATTCTAAAAGACATTTGGGACATTACAGTAGTGTCTGAGGGTTTCCTGATAACAAGCTTTCCAAAAGTCTTTTATAAGAAGGTGTTTTACATGAGACAAAATGCTTTTGAACCACTGGAATGCACATAAAATAACATTCCCTAAAACTACAGTGCAACGCACCATTTTAATGAAGAAATTTTCAGTATTTTTTTTTTTATTATTTTTAACCATCCATTGAATTTGAACATTTATTATTTATGGAAATGCTTATAAACTTCCATAGAAAAATGAATAATGTCCTTACAGAAAATTACCAGGACATTTTTTTTTAACAATGTGCTCATCATACTGAACCCTAACTGCTCTCCTGTGCAGTCAACTTGTCACAAATCCGGGTTGCTATCAATTGGGCTCATGATGACTTTAGCCTGGAGATTAGCCTGACTTTCCTCTCCAACAAAGAGGGGCAGCTGTCACTTTGGCTGATGGTAAAGTGTGACCAGAACAAAGTCAATCAGTTGGCTGAGGGAGGTATGAGTGGATAGAGAGATGGATGGATAGAAGATTGGATAGCTGATAGGGAGGCTATAGGTTTGGGCATCTTTGTGTCCTCCTTGTTTATTTACTTGTTATTGTACTGGTTGTGTATCAGGTGGTGTTGGTGCGGCATGGCTGCCAGGACCTGACCGCTGAGCGAGGACGTCAGTTAGTGGCCACTGACAGCAACAGATAAGAGCTCGGAGGGACAGAAAGACAGACAAGAGGATGGACTTTGACCTTCCCCCTATCTGTTTAAACCCCCTACTTGTTTCCAAAAAACAACACAAAGTGATTGGTGATTCACTCGGGGTCTGTGCCCTGAATGCTTCACATGCAGGAAACAGTGGCCTGATGTGAGATCAAGCTGTGGTCTTTGTCCTTCAGAGAACAAATAGACACAAAACGTCACAGGAAAAAGGTTGGAGAAAGCAAATGCATTCTGATGAAGAGACCAAGAAATGTGACAAATTCTTAGAGAATAGTAATGAAATGTATAAATAGGTTAGAAAATATGTTTTAATCACATTAAGGTCATTATAAAATAGTCAACAAGGTTTGACATCTAAAGCCCAAGTATTGAAAACTATAGGATTTCATTCCTCTCCTCCATCTGCATTTAGAACTGAAACAAAAAACAAAACAAAAAAAAAGAAAGATAGTGTAACAGTGGTGTTGTAGCAATGGCAAATGAAAGCCCAGAGACTGTTTATAGTGGATTTTGTCACCTATCACACAAATTAAAATTTGAACCTGATTTTGACCTCAACAGGTCAAGTGACCATGAGGGCCCATAGGGTTGATTCAGTCGTTGGGTTCTCTGTTTTCATATACAAAATCACTAAAGGTTAGCAACTAACTGACTCCTTTGGTATCCTTCTGATAACAAACGATTTCATTCCAGTTATTATAGCAACACTACTGTACTTTTAAACCTTCAACTTCCTGCCTCTGAGGAACTCCTTTGTAGTTTTAGCAGTGCGTGTTTTGGGTCATTATCTTGCTGCATGATGAAGGATCTCCCCATCAGTTTAGTTGCATCTTTCTTTAAATTGGTGGACAAAATGTTTTTGTGACTTCTGAGCTCATTGAACTGCTGCCATCATGCGCGACATCATCAATAAAGATTAATGAGCCCGTCCCAGAAGAAGCTCAAGCCATGACATTACCTCCACTGTGTTTCACAGATGAGCTTTGTTTGGGATCATGACTAGATCCTTTATTCTGCCAAACTTTAGCCTTTCCATCACAGGTAAAGTTTCATCTTTGTCTCATCAGCCCATAAAACTTTGTCTCAGAATTTCTCAGGCTTGTCTCTGCACTTCCTGTTCTACTTGCTAATTAGTGGTTTGCATCTTTGGTGATGCTTCTTCTGAGAACAGTAGATTGTGATCCCTTCACTCCTGCCCTCTGGAGGTTGTTGCTGATTCCACTAACAGTTATTTTAGGGTCTTTTTTTACAGCACTTAAAATATTTCTGTCATCAACTGCTGTTGTTTTCCTTGGTCTACCTGTTCAACATCTGTTACTTAGTACACCAGTGAGGACTTTCTTCTTCTTCACAACATCCCAAACAGTTGTACTGGCTATAGCCAATGTTTGTGTAATGGCTCTAATTGATTTTCAATCTTCTCCCAGCTTCACAATTGCTTATTTTCACCCACAGACAGCTCTCTGGTTTTCATGTTATTTACTCCTCTAACTAAAAAAGCACAGTCTGCACAGGCAAAACCCTAATCTGAAACTGAGTATAGACATTCAGCACTATTTGTTGTTTGAATAATCAATGTAACAGCCACAACCCCCAAAGGAGCAGATCAGCAACCATGCCAGAACCACCAAGTGCCCACAGGAGAGGTAGGGAGGACCAACTCCCTGCACAAGTCACATTTTCTCAATACAGTGCTCTATTGTGAAGACTTCAAGCACCACACACTTACTGGCCACTTCTTTAGTTATACTTTGCTACTGCTGGGTTGGACCCTGTGGTGCTTTCAGAATGGCTTTAGTTCTTTGTAGCTTAGAGAACTGAAACCCACAGTGGCACAGGCAAAAGAAACAAAACCGACAGTCTTCACACAGGCCAGGGTTCAAATCAGAAACCTTCTTGCTCTGAGGCGACAGTGTTAGCAATTACACCACTGTGACTCTAAAATTGGCACTTGTAAAGTATTATCTGCCACATCAGTCCTGTAGATTTTATTTCTAAGCTATGACTAGTGTTGACACTAAAAACAGAAAAAAGAGATTGAGGTAAGGCACTTGGGAGCGTGCGTAAATGTTACCTGCTTTAGATTTTTGCAAAAAAAATGATGAGCTTTCTGGTAGTTGTCTTGACTTATCATTTACCTTCAGAAAGGTGAATTAAAAATACTAATTTTACACTCTTGATCAAATCAGTTCTCTTCAATTTAGTCAGTTTAGTTACAAGAGTATTGTATGAAACAGCTTCCTCATTTAAAGCTGGAAGGAGAGTAATTAGCCAAGTGCATTTTCAAAGATTTATCTGATACATATCAAATGTGTACTTCACTTAGGACAGTCACTACTATACTGACTATAACAGTTGTTAAAGTCAGCATAATTAATTTGATTTAAGTATGTAAATGTTAAAAAAAGATAAGCATAAACTAATTTTGAAAATGTTTAATCATTCTGAAACTCTGAGTCTTTGGTCTGATTTCTTTAACCTCTCAACATCCACCAGGTCACCAGTGAATTGTTCAGTGATAGTTTCACATCAAACTTTTACATTCCCTTTTTTACATTTAATTTTCATCTATTTGGTATACCCAAATAGAAATCTTAGAACTGTAAAGTCAAAATACAAATTAGACCTTTCATTTCAAACATCTTGTAGTTTCGGGATTGTTTTGTTTAGCATGTGCTTAGAATCCTAATTTTTTTCTTCTTTTTTTTTGAGGTGGGAGTGGGGGGTAGTGTAGGGGCCTGGGTAGATTTGTTATGTTAATACCAATCAGCTTTTAGGTGGGACTCAAAATGATTGATCTGCATCTAGAGGAGACTGACACAGCAGATTCCTGACAGAATGGAACCTCCCCACACTGCAGAATCAGGAGTGGTTTTGGAAGGGTGTCTGCTGACTTGGTGCTGCTTGGCTGCTGGACTTGGCAGAAGATGAAGCGAGCCTCCTTGGTCTCTCTATTTCAGTAAATTCCACGGTGACACTTGCACCAGTCTGGATTTCATTAGGAGCCTAAGCCCACCAGGCTTCTCGTAAGCAGGGCCAATATTCTGAAAGCGTGTCAGGATCACACTAGGAGGAATTGCCCTGTTAGCATCTACTGTGTATATCACACATCTGTTGTTGTACTAGATATGTAGGAGATTGTACAGGTCCTTCTTGGTTTTCTTGTGTTTCTAAAATGATCATATCTGGGTTGCTAAGTTGCCAGCAATGTCATTTGAGTTTGGGGTGAGGCTAAGGTTAGGGCCACATCTACTTACTTAGAGGAAATTCTCAACTATGTATTCAATTCAATTTTATTTGTATAGCGCCAGGTCACAACAAACAGTCACCTCAAGGCACTTTATACTGTAAGGTAAAGGCCCTACAAAAATTACAGAGAAAACTCAACAATTAGACAACCTCCTATGAGCAGCACTTGGTGACAGTGGGAAGGAAAAACTCCCTTTTAACAGGAAGAAACCTCCAGCAGAACCAGATTCAGGGAGGGGCAGTCATCTGCTGTGACTGGCTGGGGCTGATGGGAGAGAGACAGGACAAAAGACACACTGTGAAAGAGAGCCAGAGATTATTAATAATGATTAAATGCAGAGTGGGGTATAAACACGCAGAGAGTGAAAAGAGGTGAGTGAAGAAGAAACACTCAGTGCATCATGTGAACCCCCCCAGCAGCCTAAGCCTGTTGCAGCAAAACTAAGGGAGGGTTCCTTTTATCAAAAAGGAAAGTTTTAAGCCTAATCTTAAAAATAGAGAGGGTGTCTGTCTCTTGAATCTAAACTCGGAGCTTGTTCCACAGAAGAGGGGCCTGAAAGCTGAAGGCTCTGCCTCCCATTCTACTTTTAAATAACTTAAGAACCACAAGGATGCCAGCAGTCTGAGAACAAAGTGTTCTATTGGGTGATATGGTACTAAGATAACATGGAACCTTGTATGTGAGAAGAAGGATCTTAAATTCAATGCTGGATTTAACAGGGGGGGCAATGAAGAGAAGCCAATATGGGAGAAATCTGCTCTCTCTTTCTAGTCCCTGTCAGTACTCTAGCTGCAGCATTTTGGATCAGCTGAAGGCTTTTCAGGGAGCTTTTAGGACAGCCCGATAATAATGAATTACAATAGTCCAGCCTAGAAGAAAGAAAATGCATAAACTAGCACTGAGCTCTGAATGGGTTAATCTAAAAATGATGCATAAAATGTTCTCTTCCAATCATCAAACACCATCATCACCAACCAACACCATAATCCTATAATATAATCAGATTTGGAGATGATGATATGCTGATCCGGAGTTACTCTTAACCTAACTCGTTGGGCATACACACTACGAAGGGGAAGAACAACACTTTCAGCAGGTGGCTCATAGTCAGCTTTCCCAGAAAATGAGTGAACCTGCCGCTTGGTGATGTCCTACAGTCCTGTCCTGCCCAGCTCTCCTTGTGTAATAGCCCATCTCCTGGTATCTCTGCCACACTCTTGAGACTGTGCTTTGAGACAGCAAACATTCTTGCAAGTGCACTTATGGACATGCCAGCGTGGTTGAGCTGGACTACCTGTGCAACCTGAACTGCTTGTACCACCTCATACTACTGGTGTTTAGCCATCTTTCCTTGAGGGTGGGCAGTTGTTTCGTTGTGTTGTACAGTGAACCTGAACTGTATCTGCTGTCAGCTGCACCTGGATTGAAACATAACTTGAAACATGCTCTCAATAAAAGGCCAAATATCTTCAAGTGTCAACAGCACCAGGAAAACTAGCCAAATTTGGGGCACTCTTGATTTAATTATTAGATGTTTTTAATTTCAATTCTCTTTTGTTTGTATGACTCATTAACAAAGCACTTTTATTTTTTTTAACAACAAATTGTTAGAAGTTTTCTATTGTGATGTATTGGTTAACCACTAAATGTTGAGGCACGGGGAGTGCATGTGTCCTAATTGTTAAAGAGTTGTCATTGTTAAAAAAAAACAAAACAAGTCATTCTCTAATTTCTATCATAAAACCCATAAAATAAAAGCCAACTAATAACTGTACTTTTCTGCAGTATTTTTTTAAGCCTGATTAATTGTATTAGAATAGTGTCTGACCACATTATTAGGTAATAGCACTATTTTTACTCATGTAAATACCTTTTATTTAATACAAAAATATCTGTCAGGGCACAGACCTAAAACATATGTATTTTAATTTACCATCACGTAAAAATATAGCAATTTTCTATAATTAAAATATGGAAATTTTCCATAATTTTACAATTTTTACATAATGGTACATTTCTGGGTCTTTCATTGCATTTTTCCAGGGCACCAACTGCCGTAATATTTCCATATTTTTAAAAAACAGAACATTTCAATTTTTTAAACTGTATTTTTCTGGCACCACAGCAGCCAGAATATTTCCAATTTTTAATTGATTTTTTTTTTTTCAGTGTGTTTGTATTTGCAGGGGGCTTAGCAGACTGAATGAGAATCACTGCACTTTGTCCCACTGTCACTCTATGATGCAAGGTGGTACTGCTGAACATCCTCCATCAATCACCTTAATAGTGTAATCTCCACAATATTTATGCAGGGATTAAAACATTTTAATATGCTAACAGTTAAGAAGACTGATTATGATGAAGCTTGTTAATATCTCCATGAATAACACAGAGTAAGGAAAAACCAGGACGCTTAATGGATGACAGAAATGTGCGTGGTGATGTGTATTCATAAATAAATTCACTGAAGACTGAGAGAAAAAGTTCAGTTTATTATATGCTTCATTTTTTTTTTTTTTGGACTCTAATTCTTCTAATCATATTCTGAGTTGCCTTTGTTCTGCACTTTCACAGCTAAAATGCACAGATGATTTTACATGTGCCTGTTCTGCGTGTTGCCAAAGCAGCATTCCCAGCCTTTCCCCACCTCTCCTTCTCACTCCATAGCCTCTTAATAAAGCATCAGTTAAAAAGTGAATGGATCAATTAGGCAATTTATCCGGCTAATCTTTGGCAGGGCCCACCTTTTTGATGCCACCAACAAAGCGAGTGAAAACATTGTTAATGCATCCAAAAAATAAAAGGGTTTGCTTCTGCCTCTTGCTCCCAAATGATTTGGAATAATTTGCTTCTCATTCAGGAGATGGAAGGCAGCCGGGGCTCTCCATCACTGGCAGTCGGCATGAAAGCACTTCGCCACCAACTTTCCCCCAATATCTCCTCACTGGAATCAGCTAAATGGCTATTAGGCCAGCACCTCCTGCCAACACACTCTCCATAATCACAAAGAAGAAGAGGTGCTAGTTTGGATGGGGTCTTAGTGTGACAGCTCTGTGTATTTGGTTTGGCAACTGTGTGTGTGTGTGTGTGTGTGTGTGTGTGTGTGTGTGTGTGTGTGTGTGTGTGTGTGTGTGTGTGTGTGTGTACGTGCATTAGGATGTAAAACGAGGAGTCTTTGTGCAGTTGTGCCACACAAGCTTCAAATGTAAAATAAGAGGAAAATGTGGAACATTTGTATGTTTCACTTCTATCTTTGTATATATTTACACTGATCTGAATGCAGTGGCAGCTTATAGAGGAGGGAACAACACTTTGCCTCACAGAACACATGACTGGTGTAAATACTGTATATGAACTAAACAAAAGATGAGCATGTATGTGTGATGTCCATGGACTGTATGCAAAGGTGTATGGAGCCACTGTATTGTCAGCCATTGGTTTCTGGTTTCCACATTTTTAAGCCTCAACATTGGCATTCATTGCACAGTTGGTTTTTGGTTCAAGAAGTGGCCTCTGTAGACCAGAGGGTGCAGTTCTTAGTTCACTAACTTAATTATCAAGGAATGCAATACACAAACATAGATAAAACAATAGAATTTCACTCACCAAAACTGAAGCACAAATGTTTTGGATGAGAAGTACCACACAGCAAGCCATATTATTTGTCAGATAATTCCAGATAATTCCATTAAAAATGTTCTGAAAAGGCATGGTTGGGATGTGTAGTTCAGGGACTATTCAGATTGACTAATTTTTTGGAGCCAACCTCAAGTAGCCAGTCCAGAAATAGCAGATGTAGTTTAATCCTCCTATGTGTGCCAAAGACTTTGGGCAGAAAAGCAAATATATATGTGGAAAACATTTCACATGTCACACATGCAAAACACATATTCCTATATATGAAATTCAGCAAAATAAAATATAAAAAAAACTTGATATATCCCATATTTGGAACATTCTTTTGTTATAGCAGTTAAAAAAATAATAACAACAACAGCAACTGTCTCAGGCTAAAGATGAAAACCAAAAGCCAATCTGGAAGTGCTATACTGTAAGTTTGAGTATGGAATTTCATTATTGAATGGGTAGCTTTGATTTATTTAACTGTTGCATATTACAGATCAGGCTAACTTTGCATTCTCCACCTGCATTGTGGAGAATTAGTTAAGTGTGTGCTGCACAAAAAAAGGAAAAAGTGCACATTAGCTCAACGTAGCTTTAAAAGTAGCAAAACAAACAAACTAAGAAAAAACAAAACAGTGACTTACAACTTTTCAGGAAAAAGTCTGAAGCATTAATATAAGACCTTTTCTTTTCTCCTTTTGGTTATCAGCCTGCCTTCAAGCACACAGTGCCAGAAGAGAGGCTGTGCTGGTGATGGAGATCAAAACTCTTAAAACCGTGGTGGCTGTGGCTCAGGAGGTAGAGTAGGTCATCTACTAATCAAAAGGTCGGTGGTTTGATTCCTGGCTGCTCCAGTCTGCATGCCAAAGTATCCTTGGGCAAGATACGGAACCCCAAATTGCTCTCCGATGCAACCGTCTGAGTGTGAATGTTAGCTAGGAAGCAGTTAAGTGTAGAAAGAAGTGCATGTGTGAAGGGGTGAATGAGGTATGTTGTAATGGGCTTTGAGTGCTCAACAAGAGTAGAAAAGCGCTACAGTATATAAGACCTTGTCCATTTACCATTTAAAGCAAGTCCTGTGCTTCAGTGCACCCATTGCCAGCTGAGTAATGTTAGATATGTTTCTAAGTATTCCTTTCTTTACTGTAGTCTTAAGTTTTATTTTTTGTTGTCTTAAAAGTCTCTTTAAAAGCACTGATTTTGATTTTACAAAGCATGCAGGAGTTTTTGAAAGCAGGTGAACTACCTCTACTCCTACTGCATCTAACCCAAGGAGACAGCATCTATATGTTAATCATGATTATCTTATAAGTCATGAGCTGTTTCACTGTGGTTGTGGCCGTTTGGGTGGTGATATACTTAACAAGCTGGCAGTAAAAATGAAAGGAGCCTGTTAAGCATGTGTGTGGTGTGTGTGTGTGTGTGGGGGGGGGGGGGGGGGGGGGGCAAAGCAAACAAAAACAAACAAACAAGCAAACAAAAAAATGTTGGATTCAAAGTTAATTTTTCCAGTGAGAGTGTGCAAGTGTACTTCTGTGCCAATATGTGGGCTAACTGGGCCCCTGTGAGAGCGCCCATCAGAAGGCATACACTGTGTATTAGCCTGAGTCCTTATGAGTGAGTCTGTGCAGGGATATGTGTGTGTGTTTGTGCTTCTCCAGCGCAGGTTACTTGTGGCATCTTATTAGCACCAACCATTTTGTCACTTCCTTGCCATTTCAAAGCAGATGTAGAGGTGGGTTGGGTTGGGTCATTGGTTTAGGTCCAGACAGAGCCAGATCAGCACTTTCCAGACAACATGTTCCTCTTTATTCACAATGAGGTTTGGCTGTCTGCGGGGCTACATGCCTTGGCAACAGCAGCAGCACTGATGGCCTACAGCAAGGAGAAATATGTTTCCTGCCTCTTTGGAACTGTAAACATGCACACAGCCACCAGGTGGGTACTGTATGTGTGTGCATGTTTTCTGGTACTACTCCATAATCCTGCTCAAGTGCAAGCAAGAGCAAAGTAAAATTTAAATAGTTGCCAAAATGTGTTACGTGTTCAATAAGTGAAACCCATGTTATGGAAGGTGGTGATGTTAAGACATGTTAACCCTGATGGTCTAAGGTTTAACCCTGGGTGGCCTAAGCCCTAACCCTAACCCTAAACACTAGACACTGTTGTTATTATTTTTCAGCTTTTGGAAATTGCTTGTCAAAATCTTGACAATCATTGGACCAAAGAATTATTCCCATTAACACACATCAAAAACTCTTCAAACTGCTCGGTCAAAAGAATCCCTTTTTCCACTCTCTAAAACATGGGGTTTGGGTAACCAGGGTTCTTAAATCTCAGAGGGTTAAGGTGGGCACTTTATCAAACATACATCCATAGTTTTATTTTGTTCCAGCAACTTACACATTTCAAGATAACCTTAGCCTCTAGGAGTACTTAAGATGTGATAAAACAATGTAGCCATGTGACACTGATGTAACGCTAGAAATACTCCATTTGCACTAAAGTCGTGGCAGTTAGAATGTGTGGAGTATCTCTGCACACATAAAAAATCCTTGTTAGGCAGGGTTAGATGTTACATGAAAAGATACACCAATCAGGCATAACATTATGACCACTGACTGGTGAAGTGTATAACACTGATTATTTCTTTATCATGCCACCTGTTAATGGGTGGTATATTAGGGAGCAAGTGAACATTTTGTCCTCAAAGTTGATGTATTAGAAGCAGGAAAAATGGGAGAGCATAAGCATTGGACCGTGTTTGACAAGGGACAAATTGTGATGGCTAGACGACTGGGTCAGAGCACCTCTAAAACTGCAGCTCTTGTCGGGTGTTTCCGGTCTGCTGTGTTCAGTATCTATCAAAAGTGGTCCAAGGAAGGAACAGTGGTGAACCAGCAACAGTGTATTGGGTGGCCAAGTCTCATTGATGCTCGTGGGGAGCGAAAACTGGCCAATGTGATTTGAAGAGCACAACAACGAGTTTGAGGTGTTGATTTGGCCTCCAAATTCCCCAGATCTCAATCTAATCAAGCATCTGTGGGATGTGCTGGATTTGTTTGTTCAGCACATCCCACAGATGCTTGATTCTTCTTGCTGTGAGGTGACAGTAATAACCACTGTACCATGGTGTGCTTGTTTCAGCAAGTGCATACACTAAATCAGATGTGATCTGTAGTTACACTGATTAAGTATAACATTATGACCAACCGCCTAATATCGTAATGGTACCCCTTTTGCTGTCAAAAACGATATTAGGCGGTTGGTCATAATGTTATACTTGATCAGTGTAACTACAGATCACATCTGATTTAGTGTATGCACTTGCTGAAACAAGCACACAATGGTACAGTGGTTATTACTATCACCTCACAGCAAGAAGTGGGTTCAAATCCAGGCTGGGGCCTTTCTTTGTGAACTTTGCATGTTCTCCCTGGCTCTGTGTAGGTTCTCTCTGGGTACTCTGGTTTCCTCCCACAGTCCGAGCCGTGCATGTGACTAGATTAATTGGTTATATTAAATTAGCTGTAGGGGTGAATGATTGTCTGTATGTATGTGTAGCCATGCAACAGACTGGTAACTGGTCCAAGGTGTACCCTGTATCCCTGCCAAAATTCTTTCAAAAAACAGATTGTATAAAAGAACATTACAATACCACACATAACCATATTTAAATGAGCAGGTGGAACAGGCAAGTGCCGTTTGAAACTTAAAAGCAGGGTTAGGGTTAAGATTTTAACTATACTGTTGATTATAACTGGCAAAAATGCAGGAACATAAAAATAGGTCCTTCCAACCCTACAAGGAAATGAGTACTGTTTTTTTACTAGGTCTAAAAAATGCTTCACTTTCATTGACTCTGCCGGGTGAGCTTCAGACCCCCCCAGTCATAATTTTTTTTTTATTGGCAAAACTAAGTAAACTTCACAATCACTTAAAAACCTAGTTTTTACATGTCATTGGCAGCCACAAATGCTTATCAATGTAAAAAAAAATCAATCAATAAATACACCCCTGGCATGGTTGTAAAAATCCTACATCAACTCGTTCTCAAGCTATTGCATTCACAAGGTTTTCAATAAACTCAACCTCTGACCTTTAGGTCAAGGTCACTGAAATTTGAGTTTGTCCAATTTAGCAGATTCACCTGTTGTATCAATTTAAAAATTCTAGGCGACTTCTTTCTTGAGTTACTGTGTTCACAAGAGTGTCAGAAAACTTGACCTCTGAGGTTGAGATCTTGAGGTCAAGGTTGCCAAAATTCAAACTCGTCCTAAATTTTTAGTAGATGCAATCTTGTCATCAATTTTAAAATCCTTGATCTCAAGTTATTATGCCCCCAAAGTTGGGTGTGCATGCTGCCCACCCACCCAGCTTTTCAGGCCAAGGGGTAAAATTTATGTCAAGGGCTGGAGACACACTTGAATCCAGATGGAGAACTGATGAGAAAGGGTAATAGACACTGAGACAAAGACTGAGGGGAAGACAGCACTATTTATACACAAGGATAATTAAGAAAATGGACACAGGAGAGTAACGAGATCCAGGAGATGTAATAAAAGACAAAGAAGCAGGAGGGAATGCAAAACTAAATCTGAAACACAGGAGACAGATAACTACCAAAATAAAACAGGAAGTGAGAGTTAATAGCTAAACAGGGAAAGCAGAGTAAGGAATATACTACCACACAAGGAGGTAAATGGAAACACTGAGGGGACAACTTAATTCTAATCCAAACAAAAACTGGAACATATAACTAAAGACTCACTATTCTAAACTGCATGGTGAAGATAGAAATGTGAGCAATAAGCAAACTAAGAATGAAACAGAGAATGCGTAACAAAAAGTTCCAAAACTCAAATACCCTCGGTCCAAGACCGAGGACACGACAATAAGTGAACACAGGTTAATACACGTAACACAAATAATGTACACATTCTATTAAGTGAGCCTGAAAATGAAAAACAAGAAAAGAAAAATCACATTTCCACTTTGAATCTCCAATTTATTCAAAGGAAGCAGAATAATGCACGTTGAAAATAAAACCTCAGTGCAGTCACCCTTGATTCTCTGACTGTTTGAAGGAATCAGCAGCCGGTGGCATCTTTCAGAATCAGCTCTGAAATATCACTCTGATTGGCTGAAAAAAGGGGATCCGTAGATTTTAACTTTAAACATCTCTCCACGGATAAATCTGCGTTTTGACATGGACTCAATTATCAGTGGGAGCTAATCCCAGAGACCCTTTTAACCTGAAATGTACTGTGGGGCCAGGAATAACCACACTCCCGAGTTAGGAAATCAAAGACAGGTAATTAAAATCATAATGGTCGTGGTTAAGATGATTATCGTCAGGGCTCCAGATAAGGCAACCTCCAGCAGATTTGTGCCCTTTTTAAATATTTATGGAATATGATTAGTTCGCAGGGCCAGAGCCATGTTAAAAGGTTTAAGGATGACTTGCAGATGAAGAGATAGAAAATAAGCATCTTAACATGGTGAGGAAATGAGGGTAGAAATGATGAGAGAAAGAGGCAAGAGGAGGAAAAAGAGACAGAGTGACCAGGTGTGTATGCCTTCAGTGTAAACACTGCAAATAATGTGTGTATATGTGTGTGTACACGTATGTGTAAAGGTGAGCCAGGTGTGTCCCTAAGGCCAGGCAGGGCTCAGGTTTGAAGAGAACTAACAGAAATAGTCTGCAGGATAGAGTTTGGATGATAATCAGTAGAGCGAGGGTCAAACACACGTGCGCGCACACACACAGACAGACAGACAGGCAGACAGACAGACAGACACACACACTGCATTCATTGGTTGTTTCACTGTTGTTATCCAGATGTACAGACATGTGATGCAAGTCAAAATCAAAATGGTGATGTTTTCTATTTTCAGTATGAGATTACAGAGTCAGAAGACCTAAGATAAAGCAAATGATTTACAGTGTGATTAACAATTGAAAGCAGAATTACCACTGGGGTCAGTCTTGATGGAAAAAACTTCTAACCCTTCCAGTCTGAACTCCTTGATGTAAACGAAGGCTGTCTGACCTTTTTCTTTTTCAGCTCACTGCAATCTGTCATTATGGGTGATTAAGATATTTAATTTATTTGGAGATATATCAGTCAAATATTGGCATTGGCTCATACTGGCCTTGTTGACACAGAGGCAAACTAGAGCGAATACCTTGCCCACCCCGATAATACTCTGCAACCCAATGCTGTCATACTCCATCATAAATTACGAGATCACAAAGACTAGAAATTTATTTTAGTGGCTTTTAAAAACCGTAAGACATGATTTTATATTTTTATTTAAAAAAATTTGATCCATGTGAACAAATAATGGCGTATATAGTCTGAATATACTGTATTCAGTTTATGTACTCTAATAGCATCCTCTAAAAGAGCTAAATGAAAAAAAAATTATGGAGATATGAATTGTAAATGTGTGCTTGATTTTTGTGGTTTATTTTGCAATATTGTGAATATTTTAATGTGAAATACAAAAAGAAAATGGATCATCAACATTAATTGTTTATACATACCAAATTTCATCATGATAAATGAGATGTGTTTTAAAATTTAGAAATTTTTTGGTGACCTTGACCTTTGACCTTGAAATGAACTCATATGTTCTTTTCACAAAGTTTAATCAATTTTGCTTTAAAACAATTTTTTAAATAATTTGACTCATTATGTTTAAGGTCAGACATGTTGAAATGTTCTGTTACCAGAAAATATTCACAGATTGAGAATAAAAAAAAAAACAAACATAAAGAAACAGGAAGATTTGAAAAGATGTATTAATATAAATCATTCAAAATATATAAAATAACACTTTTAAAGCACTATACGAATGAAGAGTGTTAAATTTCTATGGTTGTGTTGTAGATTTAAAATGCATAACTGATATAATGACACTATACAAAGCTCCTCCTTCTCAAATGGGGAATGGTCAATATTTTTTCACAGATCACATGTTTATTTACTTTTTACGTAAATGAACATACAAATAAAGATTTGTTTGATTTGATTTGATCCTATAATCTTTAGGATTTTGGATCATTAGATCTGGAATCCTCCTTTGAACATGAACTTTGAATTATGACAGAACTTATGGTTATGTTGCACCCTAATTCTTCTTAGAGGGTTCTGACTTACTCATAGGGTGAGTACCAAAGTCACTGGCTGATAATTATCAAACTGAGCATCAGTGTGGGAAAGAAATGTGATCTGAGTGACTGAATGAATGTGGGATAGTTGTCAGACAGGTTGGTCTGAGTATTTCAGAGTGGTAGAAAATGCTTTGTTTGTGTTAGAGGTCAGAGGACAATGGTCAGACTACTCAGAGCTTCAGCTTCTTTTACTGGCTTCTCCCTTTAAGGGTCACCACAGCAGATCATCTTCTTCCATCTCAGTCTCTCCCTAGCATCCTCCTCTGTCACACCAATCCTCTGCATGTCCTCCTTCACTACATCCATGAACCTCTTCTGAGATTTTCCTCTTTTCCTCCTGCCTGGCAGCTCCATATTCATCCTTCTTTGGCCAAAAAATCCACTATCCCTAATCTGCACATGTCCAAATGATCTCAGCCTTGCTTCTCTTTGTCTCCAAACTGCTCAACCTGAGCTGATATACTAATTTCAAATAATGTTAATCCTGGTCACTCCCAGTCAAACTCTTAACAATTCTGCCACCTCCAGCTCTGCTCCTGTGTTTTTGTCAGTATCACCATCTCCAAACCATACATCATAGCAATCTTGTAAACCTTCCCTTTCACTCTTGCTGCTATCCTTGTGTCACGAATCACCCCTGACACTCATCTCCACCCACTCCACACTGCCTGCACCCTGTTCCTCACCTCTCTTGTGCACTGTCTATTGCTTGGGATAGTTGCTTCCAGGTATTTAAACTCATCTGCCTTCTTTATCTCTACTCTTTGAATTTTCACCTGTCTGCTTCTCATCCACAAATGTATGCTTCTACTTGCTTTTCTCTCCAGTATATACCTCCACCTTCCAAGCTCTCTTCTACTTGCTTCTTCCTCTCAATACCCACAATTTAATAGTCATAGTCTACAGGGACTCCTGCCTGACCTTATCTGTGAGCCTGTCCATCACCATTGCAAATAAAGAAGGGGCACATAGCCAATCCTTGATGTAATCCCACCTCCACCTTGAAACCATCTGTCATTCCTACAGCACATCCCACCACTGACTCACTGCTCTTATACAGGGGTTGGCAATGAAACTGAAACACCTGTCATTTTAGTGTGGGAGGTTTCATGGCTAAATTGGACCAGCCTGGTGGCCAATCTTCTTTAATTGCACTTTGCACCAGTAAGAGCAGTGTGAAGGTTCAATTAGCAGGGTAAGAGCACAGTTTTGCTCAAAATATTGCAATGCACACAACATTATGGGTGACATACCAGAGTTCAAAAGAGGACAAATTGTTGGTGCACGTCTTGCTGGCGCATCTGTGACCAAGACAGCAAGTCTTTGTGATGTATCAAGAGCCACAGTATCCAGGGTAATGTCAGCATACCACCAAGAAGGACGAACCACATCCAATAGGATTAACTGTGGATGCAATAGGAAGCTGTCTGAAAGGGATGTTCGGGTGCTAACCCGGATTGTATCCAAAAACATAAAACCACGGCTGCCCAAATCACGGCAGAATTAAATGTGCACCTCAACTCTCCTGTTTCCACCAAAACTGTCCGTCGGGAGCTCCACAGGGTCAATATACACGGCCGGGCTGCTATAGCGAAACCTTTGGTCACTCGTGCCAATGCCAAACGTCGGTTTCAATGGTGCAAGGAGTGCAAATCTTGGGCTGTGGACAATGTGAAACATGTATTGTTCTCTTTGAGTCCACCTTTACTGTTTTCTCCACATCTCCACAGAGTTACGGTGTGGAGAAGCCCCAAAGAAGCGTACCACCCAGACTGTTGCATGCCCACAGTGAAGCATGGGGGTGGATCAGTGATGGTTTGGGCTGCCATATCATGGCATTCCCTTGGCCCAATACTTGTGCTAGATGGGCGCGTCACTGCCAAGGACTACCGAACCATTCTGGAGGACCATGTGCATCCAATGGTTCAAACATTGTATCCTGAAGGCGGTGCCGTGTATCAGGATGAGAATGCACCAATACACACAGCAAGACTGGTGAAAGATCGGTTTGATGAACATGTAAATGAAGTTGAACATCTCCCATGGCCTGCACAGTCACCAGATCTAAATATTATTGAGCCACTTTGGGGTGTTTTGGAGGAGCAAGTCAGGAAACGTTTTCCCCCCCACATCGTCACGTCGACCTGGCCACTATCCTGCAAGAAGAATGGCTTAAAATCCCTCTGACCACTGTGCAGGACTTGTATATGTCATTCCCAAGACGAATTGATGCTGTATTGGCCGCAAAAGGGGGCCCTACACCATACTAATAAATTATTGTGGTCTAAAACCAGGTGTTTCAGTTTCATTGTCCAACCCCTGTACATGTCCTGCACCACCCTCACAAACGTCCATGACTTTTGTTGTGTTTTGGTGCTATATAAATAAAATTGAATTGAATTGACTCTTGGCTTCCTTATACAATACCACAGTTCCTTTCTTGGCACCCTCTCATATGCTTTCTCTAGATCTACAAAGACACAGTGAAACTCTTCTTTATATTTCTATCTTTATATTTCCTTTGCCACATCTCTCTTTGCTGTACACCTAGCCTCCCAGTACTCCTGTCTACTTTCTTCATGTCCCTGACTATCCTACTTTTTATTTGCTAACCTCTTCCTTTGAATACTTTCCTATGCTTCCTCATTCTACTACCAAATCTCCATGTCCTGCTGTCCTGACTTCCTCTACTCTTATATGCTGCCTCTTCTTGAAGTATGTGTTCATTTCATTTCTCTCCTTAACACCATACCTACCCAATGCCTCTTCATCACCTCTGTTCCCTTCACCTACATGTCCATTGAAGTCTGCTCCAATCACCAATCTCTACCCCCTGGGAACACTTTCTACTGCATCATCACCTTACTCCAGAATTCCTCTTTCTCTTCTAACTGACATCCAGCCTGTGGGGCAAACGCACTGACAACATTCAGCGTCAACCCTTTAATTTTCAGCTTCACACTCACGATCCTCTCTGACACTCTCTTCACCTCCAGAACACTATTCACACACTCTTCCTTCAAGATTACGCCTACCCCTTCTCTTCTTATCATGGTAGAACAACTTGAATCCACCTCCAGTGCTCCTGGCCTTGTTTCCATTCCACCTGGTCTCTTACACACATAATATAGCTATCCTCCCCATCATATCAGCCAGCTCTCTCATTTTACCAGTCAGTCCTTGTAATAGCACAGTTTCCAGCTGCACCGTGTTGGCCAACAGCACTGGAGGTGGTCGTTGTTAACTAGTGCCCCTGACTGATACAGTATAGAAATCTTATGTGAGATTTGGCCAAAATGTTATGCTGGATGCCTTTCCTGATGTAATTCCATTTATCCGGGCTTGGGACCGGCACTTGGAGTACACTGGCTTGCAGCTCCCCCATGGCTGGGTTAACAGCTCAAAACGGTTGTGTAAAAAAAAAGCTTGTTTTTCAGCTGTTATGCAGCTTTATACCAAGTCACGTTTCAGTCTTATTTGCTGTTAGTGTTTTTTGTGTGATTTGTGTTGACCATTTGTGAAGATCTATTACACCAGGCATCTGCATTTGTGTTGGCATAAAACAACACCACTTGGCCAGAAGAGCATTTCCTGAATTGTTTCTGATTGTTGGGAGCAAAGAGGCTGACTGGAAACTGATGGGTGTGTTTTTGTGAAGGGAGCACCACCAAAAGAGCCAGGGTGAGTATGTTAACCACTGCCTCAGGCCTGGGTGATCTCAGCCTCCATAATCTATCCACCCCTCCAATCATCTCTCCTTCGCCAAAACTCCTCTGTGCAGCCTCCAGTGTTTTCTGTCTCCATCTGGGCTTGATGCCAAAGGCCTCACTGATTGAGAGGCTGCAGCAGCCCTGCAACCATCCCTCCTTATCTGCACAGATCTGCAGGCAGTAATGGTTGGAAATAGCAGGGGGAGGGGGAACAAAACCCTAAATGCACACAAAAAGAGCCTCAGAGGGACAGTTGTCTTTGCCATTATAGACTACCTCGGCAATGCACAAGAATGTGTCAGTCAGATCTTTGTTAGTTACATTCAGTTAAAGAGAGCTGCAAATCCCTTTGAGGCAAAGATGATACAGTTTGACTTTGCAGCTCTTATTCTGCTTAGAAATTGACACTCTGGACAATCATGCTTAACATGCACTGAACGTAGTACTTTTTCTAGTCACAATAATTTGGCTACACATAGGCATATATAATATATATATATATATATATATATATATATATATATATATATTATTATATAATATATATATATATATATATATATATATGAATGGTATGCTGAAAAAATCTGGTAAGGGGTCATTAATCAGTTTTAGCTGCTTTGGTGTTAATGAAATCAACAACAGGTGCACTAGAGGAGCATGAAGTTGGAGGCCACTGACATTTTCCAGCCCACCAGCAGAACCAGTATCTGCTCTTTTGTGTAAAGAGAAACAGGGCGAGCACTGCCAGAGCCCTACAACATGAACTCCAGCAGGTCACTAGTGTGAATCTCCAAACAATCAGAAACAGACTGACATCTTCTAGTGGGCCCTGTGGTCACTGCCCAACACTGTGGAGTCCAGTTGGCATTTGCCATAGAATATCAGAATTGGCAGGTCCACCACTGGCATCCTGTTCTTTTCACAGATGAGAGCAGGTTCACCCTGAGCAAGTGACAGATGTGAAAGGGTCTGGAGGAGCCTTGGAGAACATTATGCTGCCTGTAACACTGTTCACCATGACTGGTTTGGTGGTGAGTCAGTGATGGTCTGGGGAGGCACAGACCTTTACAGGTTAGGCAACGGCACCCTGATTGCCATTAGGTATCAGGATGAAACCTGGAGATGAGACCTTATAGTGGTGCAGTGGGTCCTGGGTTTCTCCTGGTGCACAACAATACCCGGCTTCGTGTGGCAAAAGTATGCAGGCAGTTCCTGGAGAATGAAGAAATTGATACCACTGACCGGGCCCTACGATCGCCTGACCCCCCCAAAAAAAACACCTCTGGGACATTATGTTTTGGTCCGTCTGACTCCACCAGGTGTCACTTCAGACTTTCCAGGATTACAGTGACTATTACACTTCCAGACCTGGGAGGTGATCTCCCAGGACACCATTTGTTGTCTTACAGGGAGCATGACACTGTAAGGCACATGGGGTCCATGCAAACTACTGAGTACCATGTTAAATTACTGCAATGAAATTTTGGCAAAATGGACTACAACTGCATCATTTTGTCACTCTGATTTTAGGGGTATCTTTGAATTCAGTCCTCTGTAGGTTGATATTTTGTATTTCCATCAAATGATGTGACATCATTCCAAACACATTATCCATATCAGTATATATACTCAGCATGATTTTTTTCCCATTAAGATCTGTTGTGTTTTCAAAGTGTTCCTTTAATTCTTTTGACTAGTGTACATGCGTTAGTATTTCCTTAAACAATGTATGTCACTGAGTACACTACTCAAACCACAAGGGAATTCCTCAACAACCTTAACTATGATTTTTGGTGTGATTTTTAATCTGGTCCTTAAAAGTTGATGATTTTAGTTTCTACTGACCATTGTTGCAATATTTTGTTCTCAAAAAAATGACACAGTATACGTCATTAAAGAGTTTCAACTTGAATGGTTCGTTTATCAAGCTCTGATCTGTAATTTAAATTTTCCTTTATGTTTTTTGAACTATATTTCCCTATTTGTTGGCAATCCCTGATTCAGTAGCGGTGTTTACTGTGCAGTATTTCCTGCTGTTTACTCACAAGGTTTTATAAGGCTGTGCCAATGTTTTTAGCAACATCCTGAGTTTGCTGGTTTTACATTTCAAGAAAATACAGCAGCTGATTTCATAACTCAACACATCTACAACTATGCAGAAGGAACTAATCAGAGAAAAGAGTTGATATGGATTCAGTTTGCAATGAAAAGCTCAGACTCTTGACTCTGGATGGCACATGGTTGAAGACCATAGGATTTAGCAAGTATTGTTGACTTTGAGGGCTGCGTCTTGAGAGCTGGCCAGAGGTCCTCTGAGTTCAGCCTTTGTCCCTTTCCCTGGAGTCCAGATGTGATCCCAGCTGGACGTGACCATTCACCAGCCAATACTTCCTCTATGTGACATATCCTACAGTGGGATGCCAAGACCCTTAGCTCTGTTTCAGCAGCAGACACACACACACGCGCTCACACACACACATACACACACACACACACACACACAGTGGGTCCAGGGGTCACCGCCTTCCTACAGCGGTCAGGTTCCAGATGGGTTATATTTCATCCAGACCTGCCTCTCTCTATCTGAGGCCAGCAGGCTCCTCCAGCTTACAGGAAACAAGTTAGAGTGTGTGTGTGTGTGTGTGTGTGTGTGTGTATAATGTGTGTGTGTGAGATACAGGGCAGATTTTTTTAGAGGTCCTGCATGATGATGTTTACGTTCTCTGAGATCAGCTAAAATCAAAACTCTAGCACAAAGACAAGACTATAAAAAGAATCACAAAACTGAGTTGTACTTTTAAAAAAAGAAAGAAAATAACTTTGCTTGATACAGTATCTAACTCCACCTTGATCAGATTTGATACCAATTAGGGTATTTTTAGGATTGGGGTGTAATTCTGACTGTTCGATTACACGTCTTCTCTGTGCCATGACATTATACTGAGCTCCTTAATTGGTAAAACTTGTCCAGGACATCAACTTTAGATGCTAATTAACAAGGTTTAGGTGAATATACATGACACCTTACTACAAGCTGGCCTGAAAAAAATACATAAAAGGTTGGGCTGTGTTGCAAGTGTTGCCAGAGGTTTTGGTTTTTATCCAGTCATATTTATATGTATATAGTGACAAAGCTAATTAAATTCAAAGCCATCGTGCATATTCTCAGTCCACTGTCTCAGAACTCATAACTGACAGTGGTGACAGAGCTTAACATGAGGAGATGTAACAAATGACTTAAGTGTAAAACTGTAACTGTGTGAGACAGCTCGGGTGTCTTTGCTGTAGAAGTAGATTGTGATTTACTCTCTGGCCCCGTTTACATGACATCATTTCCAGTGGAACGTCTCCCGTTTACACGAGCACGGAGTGAAAACGATACCATTTGGAAACAGCCTCCAGAGTGGAGCATTTCTGAAATGCTCCGGCCTCTGTCTCCGTGTAAACAGACGAAAACTATGCTTTTTGGGAACAGGGCACTCGCACATGTGCATTTCTACCCATGTGCTAATAGATGAACAACAATCGCAATGGCAGATTCATGAGTGCTTCTTGTGCTGCTTAGTCTTTTGAACTTAACTTAAACTTTAACTTAAACATTTGCGTACTTTGAGTGGCACGATTCCAGTCAATAATTTCCTGCATTTTTGCAGTTTTATAATTGAGTGTTGTGTGCAGCAGCAATCCAGCCTCGTCGTCAGTCCACACAAATGTTTTCACATTGGCCATTTTGTAATTAATGAACAGATCTTTGCCGCGCATCCCACTGAGTCCCACCACGCATGCATGTGTTGCGTAAACAAGCTTTACAAAAAAAAAAAAAAAAAAACACCGCCAACTTGTGGCCTGGCAATGGGAGCTACATCACTTTCACTTTTCTAGTGTTTCCGTGTAAACGGAGATCGTTTCTGAAATGTCTCCGTGTAAACGGGAGGCCGAAACGCATCAAAACGACACCGTTTCCACTAGAAACGATGTTGTGCAAATGGGGCCTCTATGTTATGAAAAATTGATTGTTGTGAATAATTAACAATTATTAACAATGGCCTCTGTTATATCACATACACAAATACACACAACTTTCTTTTTGGATAAACAACTTTGGTTCCTGTTAACGTATTGTCAGACCAGGATTATTAGTCACTGGTAATTCTTATTAATAACCACTCGCAGACATTTCACCATGAGAAACATGTAAAATATATTTCACATTCTCAAATGTTTATGACCACTGTTGATGTTGAAATGTGGAAAAAGCCTGAAAATTAAAAACCCTCCGTGGTCTAAGTCATCATTGTGACCCTAACCCGATGTTTTGTTTGTTTGTTTCTTTTCTGAAAGGGGAACTTTGAGGTTCGAGATTTGTATGAACAGCAAGAACTTAAGAATGAATTTGGGATCATATTACATATAGAGACAGTAAAGAAAACTTTACACCATAGCCTATCATAAAGTCTACTATAACAATCTCAGTTTTAACTAAAACTAAGGTTAAGCCACTTTGACTGCACATCAAAAAATTTTTTGACATGCAAATAAAAGCATGGAAAATATGTGGTAGATGTGTCATTTGGTAACGTAGAAAAAATTAGCTGCACAGCATGTCTAACAGTGTGAAAGGGTGTCAAAGAAAGCTTTCATAAACCTAACCAAGTAGTCTAATCAGTAACTAATGTCCTGTCTGAAAATCAATCTACCATTCACACACAATCACACTTCCATGATTGCATCAGGAGTAACCCGCAGTTCAGTATCTTGCCCAGGGATACTTAGGCATTGGATCAAACCATCAACCTTCCGATTAACAGATGACTTTCTCTTCCTCCTGAGTCACAGCCACCTTGTATGAACAAAGATATTGAGCCACACTTGATAATACTGCCCACGACCAAGGCCATAAGTACACGTATTTTAAAGAAATCTACCCTGTAAGTACATTTAAGTTCTGCATAATTTATGGCCTTAGTCCTGGAAATTACACAGAACCTAAACGTACTTACACGGTACATCCCTGTAAAATGCATATACTTATGGCTTTAATTGTGGGCTGTATTATAAAGTTTTACCAATATTTGAATTCCAATTTTTTTTCAGTCCCATTGCCACAGGTGTATAAAACCAAGCACGTAGCCATACAATCTGCCTACACAAACATTTGTGAAACAATGGGTCTAAATAACTCACTGAATTGAAGCATGGCACCATAATAAGATGCTACCTTTGCAATAAGTCAGTTCCTGAAATTTCTTTCTTCCTAGATATTCCACAAGAACTGTAAGTAACAGTAGTTATTAATGGTGTAGGGTCTTTACCCTCCAATCATCCTACTCTACCCTAAAATAAAATACCTCGCGGCAACTGTTGTTGTGAATTGGTGCTATATAAACTAAATTGAAACTGAGTTGATGAGCCTTGATTTCCACTGTGCAACTGACAAATCTGCAGCAACTGCGTAATCCTATCATTCACTATCTCAGAAGAATGTTTCCAGCACCTTGTTGAAGGCATGCCATGAGGAATTAAGGCAGTTCTCGAGGCAAAAAGGGGTCCAACCCAGTACTAACAAGCTCTCCCTAATAAAATGTCTGGTGAGTGTTTGATAGTAATAGGGACAAGCAACCACTGTGAAAACTTGAAAACTTTGTGAAAAAGAAATTTTTCCCTCCAGCTCAAATCACCTGTGAAGCCTCAAGGCCAGGGAACATAATCCCCAAACATGCAAACTTCACCTGTTCTGTCTCTGAGATGGAAAAATTTGTCCTTTTAATCAGCCTTCTTCCTCATTATACTCTTTTTTTTTTTTTCCTCTGTGCTGTGTGCCCAGATGGCGAGGCGTCTTGCAGTCATAATGCTGTGGTAATCCCTCCTGCACATGGTGCCCTCACTCCGGTAAACACTCTTCCCATTGTTTCTTGGGCTTCCTTCACAGTCGTCGCAGCACTTGTGGTAGCCTAAACCCATGGCCTGTGGAGCTGGATATACTCCATACTGTACATGTAGGTTTGAGAGAGAGCCTCTCTGCAAAGCAGTCTTTGTGATGTAATGATGCATGACACAATGATCTCTGTATGTTTGTTGAGTAGCGAAAGGTGTAAAAAGCTGTTTTCAGAGCTGCACTGGTGAAAAAGGTTTTAGAAATATTCATTAAAAATCATATACTGCATGTTCTAATCTTGTGATTACCTTATAACAAAGCTCTTTCCTGCTGGGAGGCAATGTGCACTGCCATTTATTTGTATGTTGGTTTGATACATACAACCTGTATCAACATTGTTGCAGATCAACCAGATAGGTTGATGAACATGTCAAAAAGCCTCTGAAATCTCTGGATCCTAATTCTGATGTATGAAGGAATGATCTATAGAGGCACCACCCTGCAACTTACAGTACCTAAAGAATCCAACATCCATGTGTCAGACACCACAGTCCTGCCTGTGCCCCTGATTCAGCACTTTTATTCCCTGTAAAAATATTCTTCTAGCTGTTTTTTTGTTTTTAATCTCTCTTCTATACCACATTGGAAATTATTCTTGGAAGCCTGACAGACACACAAACACACACTCATGCAAAGGAGAGAGAGAAAAAAAAACAAAACAACTAAACTTTGAGCCAGCAGAAAGTATTTTGTAAGCAAATATTTTAGAACAAATGATGCTCCATGTGTCATCTGTATATTTACGATGGCTCAAAGACATGGCTGTGTGGGTCTAATTAAAAATGTGAAAGGGTTAGCAGCCTGCCGCTCATTGCCAGCTCTTGGCAGCTCTCCTGTCAGGCAGCCAGCTGTTTAGTCCTGCCCTGAATTATTGCCAGACCCACTGCCAGGCATTGTGGGATTGGCAGCGCTGGGCAGAGAGCTATTGTGTTCCAGTGAAGTAAAGAGGAAATAAAAAAAGCAGAAGCCTTCCTTTCCTTTAGGTTACAACCAACAGACATACATGCAGGCTTGCAAATGCTGCTGATGTTCAGAACAGGCTTAATAAAACTGAAATGGTATCTCTGTTAAGATAAAGATTTGCAGCTTGTACAAATAAAGGTAACTTATTATTTTTAAATATATCAATAAGCATAGGCTCATCCATAGACATGCACAGTGAGCATGTGTTTAATGAAATGTCTTGTGCGGCAGACACCCCAGTGGTGTGTCATTTATGTCCCCTGGCCTGTCTTTGGCTCCTATATAGGTCTCTTTGGCCTACATTAGTCTCCTATGTCCTGATTCACACACTGCAATGTGACAAGTGGCCAAGAAATATTAAGTCCCCTCTTACATAATACGAACGAACACTAATATTTGTAATCTGCCTCCTATAAAGAAAGTCAGTGAAATATAGAAGCATGTGTTGTATAGGAAGAAATACCACAAAATAGGCTAACATGCATAAAATACCACCTAACATCAAATAAAATGTTTTAAACAAGGACTATGAAATTTACAGTCATTAATATATGGACATAAAGTTCAACTAAAGTTTCTGTTATTTTGTTGAGTTTTGATGCAGTAGAACAAAACAATTTATTTATCCCAAATGCTGGTAAATTACTGTGCTACAGCATCCAAAAATCAAATATGACTAACAGCTGAAAGAAATAGACTAGCTTAACAAAATACTACTAATAATACTACAATAATTAAAACTAGAATTATAAATTAATGGTAGAAAAATAAAAAATAAAATAAAAGTTCAAATAATAAAAATCTAAATATAATACAACAAGTAAAAATCTAAAGAAAATAAATATAGGCATTGTGGGATTAGGTGGTACGTCCCCTCATCGTCACACATTACATCACTTTTCATTCATAAGCACTGCAGTCCCTGTACAATACTTCTTACCTCTCTGATGAACACACCCTCAGCGTTAGCCAGCTCATTGTGTTAGAGCCAGGAGAAGTTACCATGTTTAGAAAAGATGGTGAAATGTGTTTAAACAAACACACAAATGCAGATACCTGCTAATTAGCGCTAAACAGCAAATGAATAAAATACTGTAATTTCACTCAGCAAAATGGAGCCCAGGCTTGCGAGGCCGTATTATTTGTGAGATAATCCCACTAAAAATACTCCAAAAAGCATCAACACCACAAAAAGCATCAGTGACTCAGATTAGAAGGAGTGAGGCCTGGCAGAGCTTTTCTAATATCCACACAGAATAATAAAAAAAATGTTTAAAAAACAGAAATGTTGAAATAAACGCACAGAGAAAAATGTCAGACACACCCATCCAGTAAAATAACTTCTTTTAAAATAGTAGTTTTGAACAAAGCACTGTTTTTAGCCTACAGTGTTGATGAGCAGGTGAAAGGAGGAGATATTGTTGATCTCTCCTCTGACTCCTCTTCCTGTTGCTCTCCACTAATCTTTCTCCTGTAACAGGCCTGAACATTAACACTCCTGCCTCCTCAGGATTCATCCCTCTCCACTCCATACTCTGATTGTCACATCTCCTCCGCCTCGTCCCCGCCTGCATGGTTCGTGTATAATTCATTATTTCTGTTAAGCACATAGGCCCTGGATACATGACCCAGACGATGGACTTCAAATGTTTCCCCTGCTGCTGCCGCCACTGCCTCTTTGCGCCGAACTCAACTCCCCTTTTAGCTCAGTGTGTTTTTCCTCCATCTTCAAATGCTGTTCGAGAAAAAAAAAAGAAAGGAAGCAAAAGTGACGCTGTGTGCAGACAACAGCTCGCAACAACAAAGACTTCCACAAACCCCCACCAAACACGCACACACGCACACACACACACACACACCACACACACCACACACACACACACCTCTGAATCTTGATTCTTCCTCTTCTCCTTCTATTATCTTGCTTCTCTAAAGGGATGCATTTATTTGTTCTCCTTTTGTTTTGCTCTAGAGACAGTTTTTTCTTTCCTCCTCCCTCCTCATGTTCTCCTTCCCCCTCTGTCCATGTTCTGCCTTATGCTCTCTCTCTCTCTCCCTTCTTTTTTGTTTTACTCAGAGGCTCGTGGGCCAAAAGCTCATAATCATTTCAAAGGTCCTTTAATATATAATAAGAGTTCTGCATCGTGATAAACAACATGTCACAGGCTGAGCATCAACATGGCTTCTGTACACACACACACACACCACACACACACACCACACACACACACACAGAAAGACAATGTTGTGTTATCTTTTTTTCTCAGACTTTTGTCTTCGGGAAGGCAGGTGAATGAGATCAGAGATACTAAAAGATTCATATGAAGCTTACATATTACTTATTAAGAGCTTATAAAGTGATACTCTTAATATTCTTCACTTCATTCCTCAAACACATTATTTAAATCTACCAAGCTTCAAACAAAGGAGTCCAGCTAAACATCACATTCATCCTTGATTGCATACACAGGCTGTCTGAGAATGGTTCTTAATGCCTAAATAAATAAAGAAATGCATGAAATATGCATTATTTTAATACACCCCTCCTACCCCTATTTGCTTAAAAAGACCACTCTTTATATGGTGACTTTGTCATGTAAGCATGTGCAGTTTTCTTAAAGGCAGTTGTGTTATTTTCTGGTTGAAAGTCTTTTTTTCATTCAAGCCATCAACATACCCTCCACCATACACACACTCCTGCTGTTCCTGACTTTATAAATTGTTTATAAGTCAGTTTATAATTTGTTTATTAATTAGTGCAGTGTTAAAAGATCTTTTCACTCCCATTGGCACATTTTTTTGTGATTTAGCTGTTTTTGGACAAAATGGACAGCATTTATTTATTTTTATTTAATTTGATTGAATTTTATTACCCTTAATAACAAGACTTGAGAGAAGAACTTTCAAAAACCAAAGAGGTCATTTTTTGATGGCTGAGGATGTCAGAGTTAGGGATATAGGTGCTTAGACCTCAGAGGGTTAAGACGATCTCTCTGCACCTTTTGCTTTTTCTACAGTTTGCATGAACCTCAAACATTGTTGTGAATAAATGTTCTAGTCTTACTGACCACCTTTTTTAAGCAGGTGGTTGAAGATGTGAAAGATGTTTGTTTGCATAGCTAAACATGACACTAGTGGAAAACCAAAAAAAAAAAAAAAAAGAGAAAAAAACCCCAAAACTGTTGAATATTCGTTTTGATTAGTCGCAGAAACGGCTTGGTGTTCTAAATAAGGGTAAAAACACTATTTCGTGGTTGCAAATATTGTTTTGTACCAAAGTAACCAGCAGTTTGTTAACTGGAGCAGTTTTGCCAAAGTTCCATTTATACACAAGCTGTCCCTACATGTCTGTGCCCTCAGTCACTGTGTTATGGGGTTGTGGGGTTAGTGAAAGTGATCTGTCACTTCCAGTTTGTCATTTTTCAATGAGCAGGTTTATGTCTGTGCGGGATGTCTTTTACCACACAAACCATGAATTTTGTTAAACCAAACTGACTAAAAGCGAAAGCAAAAAGCAAGTGAGAAATGAAACAAATCAGCAAGTTGAAGGGGGAAAAAATGGGTAACAGTTTGTCATGTCCTGGGAATATTGGTGATTAGTTTTTAACCTCCTCCTCTTGTCTTTTTCACAGTATAAATCCTTATCTGACAAAGCAGAACAGAAACATGATCTAAAATTCAAATAAAGGATTAATCTAGATGTAAATAAATGTACCTCATTTTGCATCTTTGCATCAACCTCCCTGTTTTTTTTTACCCTTACCAGCAAACAGCAGCTTTATATGGTTCATATGCCTGGTGGGTGTCACCCTGTATGTGAATGTTGGGCTTTGCTCTGACTAACATTTCAGAGCTCCCTGACACTGTTTGCGTGTAAACACTCTGCAGAGAAGCTGCCTTTTCTCTCCAGAAAGATGCTGTTTGGAGGAAATTGAGAAGCTCACCCCTGGCACTGTTTCTCTCCATAAATCTTTTAGCATGTGCCTCTTGGCTAAATGACTTTTCACTGACAAAATTTAACCTCAGTCCCACCCTGCAAGCTGTGAAAATGTAGAGCGCTCGATGGCATAGAAGAAACAAATGAGAAAGACTTTAAACTAAAGGGAAACATTTTATTATGTTTCTTCGGCTGTTTTGCTGCATGTTTTGTGTGGATGGAGGAAGAAACGTAACATGTGGAATAGAACTTTTTAAAATCTAGAAGCCTGACACAGAGAGCCCCAA